>NW_020529242.1:0-16106 GCF_003368295.1 Carassius auratus
TGCGAAGATCTTGAGTTTTCGTTGAAGGGCGTGTCCGTGGCGGCCTGGCGAATTTCGATGATTCGCCATGAAAAATGAAGTTGCTATAACTCAGACATACAATGACCAATCTGCCCCAAACTTCACATGTTTGATGAGACTCCGAAGCTGAACAGATTGACATGCCCATATTCAGTTATAGTCATAGCGCCACCTATTGACAACAGGAAGTGACATATTTTATGCTGCGACGAACTACTCCTAGAAATTTTATGACATCAATGTCTTTTTTTGTGGTCAGTCTAATCTAAAGGCCTGTGCGATGTTCAGTTGTGAAGATCTTGAGTTTTCGTTAAAAGGCGTGTCCACGGCACCATGGCGAAGTTCGATGTCTCGCCATGTGAATAAAAGATGTTATAACTCAGGCATAAAATGTCCGATCTTCCCCAAACTTCATATGTGAAACCTCACATGTTCGACAAAAGTCCTGCCCTGAACACATCTGAAGGCCAATATTCCACTATAATGATAGCGCCACCTGCTGGCAACAGGAAGATTGGCACATATATGGAATAAACATTGATATATTCTACTTATATTTATGAGTTTAAACGCATATTTCTCATCGTTCACCTATTAACTAAAGCCACTCGCTGCCGGTGAGCCCGGGTGCGAGGGCCCGTTCATCGCTGCTTGCAGCTTTAATTAGGGCCCGAGCACCGATGGTGTGAGGACCCTCTTGGAATTGCTCCGTTTATTATTATTATTAGGGCCCGAGCACCGATGGTGTGAGGACCCTCTTGGAATTGCTCCCGTTTATTATTATTATTAGGGCTCAAGCCTGGAGGGCGAGAGGCCTATTGTTTTCCTTAGGATTATTTTTTATTATTATTATTATTAGGGCTCAAGCCTGGAGGGCGAGAGCCCTATTGTTTTCCTTAGGATTTATTATTATTATTATTATTTTTTTTTTTTTCTAACGTTACGGGGGCTTTTGGGGTCCTTAACATGCTCGAAAACTCTTGAAAATTGGCACACAGATTGGAACCTGCGGCCATTAGGGTCGGGCAGAGACTGATACACGGGCGTGGCACAGGGGCTCTACAGCGCCCCCTGGAATACTGAGGGCCATATATCATACATACTTGCACGTAGACACATGAAACTTGGTACACATGTAGATCTCATTAAACCAAACAACTTTCGTACTGCATGTCATAGGCTCCGCCCAACAGGAAGTTGACTATTTAGGGTTTATTATTCATATTTTTGGTCAAAGTTGTGGGGGCTTTTGGGGTCCCTAACATACTCAAAAACTCTTGAAAATTTGCACACACTTTGGAATCTGTGCCCTTTAGGAGCCTGCAGAGGCTGGGACCCGGGCGTGGCACAGGGGCTCTACGGCGCCCCCTGGAACACAGTCATAAATGTTGATGCATAGCTCACACATACTTGCACATATTCATATGAAACTCAGTACACATATAGATCTCATTGTGCCGAACAATTTTCGTATTGCATGTCATTGGGCTCCGCCCAACAGGAAGTCAGCTATTTAGAGTTATGTAAAAAGCGCATGCTCTGGAATTTGATATACTTGTCATAGGTTTTTTACTCGTTTACCACCAAACTCGGTCAACATGATCTCAAGACATTGGGGATGAAAAATTGCCAGGGGATTTTTGATATCTCGAACGGTTTGCTCGTGGCGAGGCGTTGAAATTATGGCGAGAATTGAGAAACAGGAAGTGTCTAATACCATCCACATACATTTCCTGATTTCAATCAAACTTCATCAGATTATTCATTGTATGATGTCGATCACATATATGTGACTATTAGGAGTCAAAGTTATAGTGCCACCAACTGGCAGCAGGAAGTGTGTCATTTTCAAAATGCTTTGAATTCAGCATCTTATTTTTACTCGATTTGCTTCAAACTTCATCAGAATAATGTTAAAACACAGCCGATATGAATCTGCTGGGGGAAATTGGATATCTAAAAATATTGTTGCCTTGGCAACATGTCAAACTGGAATACTTCTCAGGTGATTTTGAGGCATATAACATGCTTAGAATTTCATCAAACTCAGAACACATATCAGTATTAGTGACAGCTAGACACTGGCAAAAGTTCATAAGAGGGCGTGGAAGAGGCACTCTATAGCGCCACCTTTTGTCAAAAGTGAGGGGGTTAGTTTTAGCTACAGACACCAAACTCAGTACAAAAATTGTTCTTATCAAGACAGACAACTTTCTAATTCACAGTCATCAGCTACGACCAACAGGAAGTCGGCTATTTTGATTTGAATGTGTATTGTTTTTTACATTTAGCTGTGAATTAATGCATACTGCTCAGAGGAGAGTAACACTATACACACCAAACTTGGTCTACTTGTTGAAAAAACATTGAGGAACTTAAATTGTGAATGGGTTTTGGATAGCTTGGATGGTTTTGTCGTGGTGATTTTTTTAAATGACAATAAAGATGGAATTATTAATTTTCCTGCATTTTTAAATTCCAAACACTTCAAAACCTTTTTTCATACAGAAAAAAAGTTATTCTGAGTAAATATGCATAGTTTCATGACTTTACAACACTGTATGGATAACAGAAAATTAAAAAACTGTCAGACATCTCATCTCACTCTGTCCATCTGTTTGAGTGTGTGTGCTTAGACTTCCATTGTCTGAGAGAAATAGCGCCCCTACAGGTGCAGTTACCGGACTAAAAAAGGGAGGAGACTCTCTTTTGGTTTCGATTTTAAATCGGTTAAAATACAAATAAATACTTGGATTTAATTCACAATGACAAGCTAAACCAACATATATGATTATTACCAGGTCAGGGCTCATTAATAATTGATGTGTGGTCCGTGATACGTGAGAAACACGAGAGATGAATCATCGCTCTGAGCAGGAGCGTGTGGAATGATGAGCTCAGAAAAATGAGTTTATTCTTGTTTTATAGCTATTAAAAATAAAGTATTGCAGCGATATCACACAATTCACCAATTAGAGCACACCAAGAGCTAAATTAAGATGTTTTTGAACTGTTTGTGTGAAAATGAAATATTTGCGGCTGCCTATCTGAAATCACTGCCTCCGATCAGCGCGCACAGTGTCACAAGTTCAAAACTAACGAATTTATTCTTGTTTAAGAGCTTTTTAAAATAAATTATTGCCATAAATGCACACAATACATCCATTATAACACAACACGAGCTAAATGCAGGTGTTTGTGACCCGTTTAAGTGTGCAAGACTATTTGAAAGCGACTGGCAGAATAACATATATCTCTGGAGCTGCAGGATTCTGCCTTTCGTCGTACGAACAAACACATCACGGACAAGATTATTTCAAAATACATAATAGCTTGGCGAATATAAACGAAAACAGCCACGTGAACATAAACTGTTGAGAAATAAATCTGAAGTGGATCTACTGGATTTTAATATTAAGTGACCGCATATACCAGCTGCTTCTGTCTTCAATTTTAATCTATATAAAAAATTAAACTCATTCATCTTGGCTGCTTTTTAATGTGTGTACGTATTTATTTATTATTTTGCTCTAACAAGACTTAATCTATATTTAATTAAATCAATTACATTTTATTTTACATTTGATTTGTCCATTTCTGCATCTAAACGCCTAAAAACCTAAAACATGCTCTATTATACTATTGTTAGCAATTTCTTTATCGTCCAATTTATCTGGTGTACACACTTTTATTTTCATAATAAACTCGTTTGTTAGATTATACACAGTTATAGTGGTCTATAATAAATATTGACAGGTTTTATTCAAGATGTTTAGAATGAATGTAGTAGGCTAATTTTTTTAAATGTAAATCAAAAAAAAAAAAAAATGTAAATAAATAAAAAACATTGGAAAAGAATAACTTGTACTTTTTTATACATTTTGTATAGTTTCATAGTTTATGCATTATAGTTATAAAAACAAACAAATTTAGCCACTCACATAGAAATCTTGGGCCTTATCCTTTTCTGACAGTTTTAGGGATTTTTAAAAATCCTAAAAAACCTTATTTGTGCTGCAAATAATAATTTCAAACTATTTGATACTGATCTCTGACATCCTGTGACATGATATTTATTTGAATTTACATAATCTCATGGATGTAACAGTAAATCTGTTCAGCTCACAGATCAAGACTAAGCTCTAATGCAAGCAGAACTTTCACAAATGCTTTTAGGTCAATAAAATCATTACAAAACACTTACAAATCATTTAAGGGATTTGATAACACTGTAAAATAATATTTAATTTGTTAACATTAGCAAATGCATTGATAACACTTTATAATAACTGCACTCATTAGTAAATAGTCAGTTCATGCTTCATAAAGCCTTGTCCCAATATTAATAGTCAGTAGTAAGCAGTTTATAAATACAGCTATAAATAGCTTGTTCTTGGTTTATAAGCACATTTATTAAAAAGGAGAGTAAAGGGTCATTTATCTTCCTATGAAAAATAAAAAAATAAAAATAAACAAACAACAACACAGATTGATACAGAACTCAGAAATGTTATTGTGGATTTATGATAAAATCAGCCTGTAAATGAATTCATTCTCCTCCAAGAAGACACAAGTAGTTCACACCAAACTGTTTTAACATGAAGCCATACACTGAAGATGTTAAATTTCGAATGGGTTTAGGATACCTTAAATGGTGTGGCCATAGTGATTTATTAAAGTAACATAAAAAAATACAATAGTTATTTTACTATATCTTTAAAATTTTTAATTCCAACTCTTCATAATTTTTTATATACGTAGAAGTCATCATTTGAAGGAAGCACAGTAAGTTTCATAGCTTTATCATTTTCAAGAGCCAGCATAAAATTAAAACTATCATAACATATAAATCAAGCTTGCAATTCTTAGTACCAATAATGGCCACCAGATGGAGCTATAGGATCACTTTTAAATAATTATTGTAGAAACAAGTATGATTTTAATCATTTATAGAAATCTTTCAGAGAAAAATAATATGCATTTTATGTATTTTACTGATAAAATGACCCTCACTTAATTAGAATAACAAGCTGAAGTATTGTGAACTGTATATTAAGAATAATTCTTTATAGACTTTATGGACAGATAAGTTTTGAGTGACTCTTGAAGGATCAGCACCACATCCTCTTTTACCAGTTTAAAGAATGTATCTTACAGTACAGGTGCGGATGAATTTTGAATAGCTTGAATGGTTTTGTCGTGGTGATTTTTTGAAATAACAGTAAAAATGTAACCAGTAAATGTCTTTTATTTTTTTTAAGTGCAGCTTCTAAACACTTCAAAAAAATGTACAAATAGAAGACAAGTCATTCTGAGGAAATATGCATAGTTTCATGACTATACAACACTATATGGATGATAGAAAATTAAAAAACTATCATACATCTGATGTCACTCTGTCCCTCTGTCACTGTGGGTAATGTGTGTGTGTGTGTGTGTGTGTGTGTTAAGTGAATTAGGTGTGAAACTATCAGGGAGCATTTAGTCTCCAGTGCCTACATTTTACAAAACTGCCACTTTCCTGGAGTCTCAGAATTACAATGTGTCAGTTTCTGAGAGATCTAAGATTCCAAAAAATGATTTAATTAGAATACCATGAAGTATTGTGAAATACTATATATTAAGACTTTATATATAGGCTTTATGCACAGATTAGAGTGACTCGTGAAGGACCAGCACCACCTACTCTTGTCCGATGGTTTGAGGAATATATCTTCCAGAATCCGGGATTAAGATTTAGGAGCTCATTTTTATTCCACCTCCTTTCCTGAAAGTTTGTCTTGCAGAATTGACTAAAAATTAATCTTCACATTAATTCCTAATTATTTTGCAATTATTTTTGTCAGTTCTTCTTGACCTGTTTTTTTTTTTTCTTCTTCTTTTCTGACCTCATGACCCAGTCAGCATTTTTGTACAATGGTCAAGTCTTAACTTATCCATTTCTGTATTGCATTTGTGTTTGATATTTCTCATGGGTATTTCATAATTTTCGACTTTGAGTTAAAACAGTTTGAGTTAAAACTCTTTTTTAGCGCATTTCATCTGTAAAAGAAAAAATGCCTAATAATTCTGCACACATGAATATAAGGAGTTTTTCTCTTCCAGCTTTCCTGGACTATTGTATAGCACTCATAAATGATTAAATAAAAAATAATGGTTGTTATTAAGATTGATATGGTTTGGAATTGGTAAAATGTGCTTGGAAAAAAATCACAATAAAACAATGTTTTAATGTTTAAGTTTGGAATATTAACTGACATGAATGAATGCTATATAAATATTGTTCATGTTAACATAATGTTTATAAATGAAATCTTATTGTAAAGTGTTACTATATATATATATATATATATATATATATATATATATATATATATATATATATATATATATATATATATATGTATATATATATATATTGTTCTGTGAATGCGATTTTAAAGTCTAGATGATTCAGATTAACCCTTTAACCGCCATTTCCTTTAAAACCTCACTGCCAGAGGGATATTGTGAATGCATGTGCCCGCTGGGCACAGTTTACCTGATGCCACCGGGGTGGCGATGGCATTGGTGGCTTGAGCCCGCCATCGCTGCTTGCAGCTATATTTATTATTATTTTTTTTTTTTTCTAACGTTACGGGGGCTTTTGGGGCCCTTAACATGCTTAAAAAGTCTTGAAAATTGGCACACACATTGGAACCTGCGGCCATTAGGGCCGGGCAGAGACTGATACACGGGCGTGGCACAGGGGCTCTATAGCGCCCCCTGGAATATGGAGGGCCATATATCATACATACTTGTACGTAGACGTACGAAACTCGGTACACATATAGAACTCATCAATGCAAACAACTTTCGTACTGCATATCATAGGCTCCACCCAACAGGAAGTTGGCTATTTAGGGTTTATTATTCATATTTGTCGTCAAAGTTGTGGGGGCTTTTGGAGTCCTTAACATACTCAAAAACTCTTGAAAATTTGCACACACCTTTGGATCTGTGGCCTTTAGGAGCCTGCAGAGGTTGGGACCCGGGCGTGGCACAGGGGCTCTACGGCGCCCCCTGGAACACAGTCATAAATATTGATGTATAGCTCACACATACTTGCACATATTAATATGAAACTCAGTACACGTATAGATCTCATCGTGCCGAACAACTTGCATATTGCATGTCATAGGTTCCGCCCAACAGGAAGTCAGCTATTTAGAGTTATGTAAAAAGCGCATGCTCTGGAATTTGATATACTTGTCATAGGTTTTTTACTCGATTGCCACCAAACTCGGTCAACATGATCTCAAGACATTGGGGATGAAAAATTGCCAGGGGATTTTTGATATCTCGAACGGTTTGCTCGTAGCGAGGCATTGAATTTATGGCGAGAATTGAGAAACAGGAAGTGTCTAATACCATCCACATACATTTCCTAATTTTAATCAAACTTCATCAGATTATTCATTGTATGATGTCGATCACATATATGTGACTATTAGGAGTCAAAGTTATAGCGCCACCAACTGGCAGCAGGAAGTGTGTCATTTTCAAAATGCTTTGAATTCAGCATCTTATTTTTACTCGATTTGCTTCAAACTTCATCAGAATAATGTTAAAACACAGCCGATATAAATCTGCTGGGGGGATATTGATATCTAAAAATATTGTTGCCGTGGCAACATGTCAAACTGGAATACTTCTCAGGTGATTTTGAGGCATATAACATGCTTAGAATTTCATCAAACTCAGAACACATATCAGTATTAGTGACAGCTAGACACTGGCAAAAGTTCATAAGAGGGCGTGGAAGAGGCACTCTATAGCGCCACCTTTTGTCAAAAGTGAGGGGGTTAGTTTTAGCTACAGACACCAAACTCAGTACAAAAATTGTTCTTATCAAGACGGACAACTTTCTAATTCACAGTCATCAGCTACGACCAACAGGAAGTCGGCTATTTTGATTTGAATGTGGATTGTTTTTTACATTTAGCTGTGAATTAATGCATACTGCTCAGAGGAGAGTAACACTATACACACCAAACTTGGTGTGCATGTTGAAAAAACATTGAGGAACTTAAATTGTGAATGGGTTTTGGATAGCTTGGATGGTTTTGTCGTGGTGATTTTTTTAAATGACAATAAAGATGGAATTATTAATTTTCCTGCATTTTTAAATTCCAAACACTTCAAAACCTTTTTTCATACAGAAAAAAAGTTATTCTGAATAAATATGCATAGTTTCATGACTTTACAACACTGTATGGATAACAGAAAATTAAAAAACTGTCAGACATCTCATCTCACTCTGTCCATCTGTTTGAGTGTGTGTGCTTAGACTTCCATTGTCTGAGAGAAATAGCGCCTCTACAGGTGCAGTTACCGGATTAAAAAAGGGAGGAGACTGTCTTTTGGTTTCACTTTTAAATCGGTTAAAATACAAATAAATACTTGGATTTAATTCACACTGACAAGCTAAACCAACATATATGATTATTATCAGGTCAGGGCTCATTAATAATGGATGTGTGGTCAGTGATACGTGAGAAACATAGCTAAATGATTGAATAAAAAATAATGGTAGTTATTAAGATTGATATGGTTTGGAATTGGTACAATGTGCTTGGAAAAAAATCACAATAAAACAATGTTTTAATGTTTAAGTTTGGAATATTAACTGACATGAATGAATGCTATATAAATATTGTTCATGTTAACATAATGTTTATAAATGAAATCTTATTGTAAAGTGTTACTAAAGTTATATATATATATATATATTGTTCTGTGAATGTGATTTTAAAGTCTAGATGATTCGGATTAACCCTTTAACTGCCGTATCCTTTAAAACCTCACTGCCAGAGCGATATTGTGAATGCATGTGCCCACTGGGCACAGTTTACCTGGTGCCACCGGGGGTGGCGATGGCATTGGTGGCTTGAGCCCGCCATCGCTGCTTGCAGCTATATTTATTATTATTTATTTTTTTTCTAACGTTACGGGGGCTTTTGGGGTCCTTAACATGCTCGAAAACTCTTGAAAATTGGCACACAGATTGGAACCTGCGGCCATTGGGGTCGGGCAGAGACTGATACACGGGCGTGGCACAGGGGCTCTACAGTGCCCCCTGGAATATGGAGGGCCATATATCATACATACTTGCACGTAGACACACGAAACTCGGTACACATGTAGATCTCATCAAACCAAACAACTTTCGTACTGCATGTCATAGGCTCCGCCCAACAGGAAGTTGGCTATTTAGGGTTTAGTAGTCATATTTTTCGTCAAAGTTGTGGGGGCTTTTGGGGTCCTTAACATACTCAAAAACTCTTGAAAATTTGCATACATTTTGGAATCTGTGGCCTTTAGGAGCCTGCAGAGGCTGGGACCCGGGCGTGGCACAGGGGCTCTATGGCGCCCCCTGGAACATAGTCAGAAATGTTGATGTATAGCTCACACATACTTTTGTCAAAAGTGGGGGGGTTAGTTTTAGCTACAAACACCAAACTCAGTACAAAAATTTTTCTTTTTAAGACGGACAACTTTCTAATTCACAGTCATCAGCTACAACCAACAGGAAGTCAGCTATTTTGATTTGAATGTGGATTTTTTTTTACATTTAGCTGTGAATTAATGCATACTGCTCAGAGGAGAGTAACACTATACACACCAAACTTTGTCTACATGTTGAAACAACATTGAGGAACTTAAATTGTGAATGGGTTTTGGATAGCTTGGATGGTTTTGTCGTGGTGATTTTTTTAAATGACAGTAAAAATGGAATTATTCATTTTCCTGCATTTTTAAATTCCAAACACTTCAAAACCTTTTTTCATACAGAAAAAAAGTCATTCTGAGGAAATATGCATAGTTTCATGACTTTACAACACTGTATGGATAACAGAAAATTAAAAAACTGTCAGACATCTGATCTCACTCTATCCCTCTCTTTGAGTGTGTGTGCTTAGACTTCCATTGTCTGAGAGAAATAGCGCCCCTAGGTGCAATTCCAAAAGGGAGGAGACTCTCTTTTGGTTTCACTTTTAAATCGGTTAAAATACAAATAAATACTTGGATTTAATTCACACTGACAAGCTAAACCAACATATATGATTATTACCGGGTCAGGGCTCATTAATAATGGATGTGTGGTCAGTGATACGTGAGAAACACAAGAGATGAATCACCGCTCTGAGCAGGAGCGTGTGGAATGATGAGCTCAGAAAAAACGAGTTTATTCTTGTTTTATAGCTATTAAAAATAAAGTATTGCAGCGATATCACACAATTCACCAATTAGAACACACCAAGAGCTAAATTCAGATGTTTTTGAACTGTTTGTGTGAAAACGAAATATTTGCGGCTGCCTATCTGAAATCACTGCTCCGATCAGCGCGCACAGTGTCACAAGTTCAAAACTAACAAATTTATTCTTGTTTAAGAGCTTTTTCAAATAAAATATTGCCATAAATGCACACAATACACCCATTATAACACAACACGAGCTAAATACAGGTGTTTGTGACCCGTTTATGTGCGCAAGACTATTTGAAAGCGCGACTGGCAGAATAACATATATCTCTTGAGCTGCAGGATTCTGCTTTCGTCGTACGAACGAACACATCACGGACAAGATTATTTCAAAATACATAATAGCTTGGCTAATATAAACGAAAAGAGCCACGTGAACATAAACTTTTGAGAAATAAATCTGAAGTGGATCTACTGGGTTTGAATATTAAGTGACCGCATATACCAGCTGCTTCTGTCTTCAATTTTAATCTATATAAAAAATTAAACTCATTCATCTTGGCTGCTTTTTTTAAATGTCTGTGCGTATTTATTTATTTACTTTTTTATACATTTTGTATAATTTCATAGTTTATGTATTATAATTATAAAAACATAAATACATTTAGCCACTTACATAGAAATATCTTAGGCCTTATCCTTTTCTGACAGTTTTAGGGATTTTTAAAAATCCAAAAAAACCTTATTTGTGCTGCAAATAATAATTTCAAACTCATTTGATACTGACCTATGACATCCTGTGACATGATATTTATTTGAATTTACATAATCTCATGGATGTAACAGTAAATATGTTCAGCTCACAGATCAAGACTAAGCTGTGATGCAAGCAGAACTTTCACAAATGCTTGTAGGTCAATAAAATCATTACAAAACACTTACAAATCATTTTAGGGATTTGATAACACTGTAAAATAATGTCTAATTTGTTAACATTATCAAATGCATTGATAACACTTTATAATAACTGCACTCATTAGTAAATAGTCAGTTAATTTTTCATAAAGCCTTGTCCCAATATTAATAGTCAGTAGTAAGCAGTTTATAAATACAGCTATAAATAGCTTGTTCTTGGTTTATAAGCACATTTATTAAAAAGGAGAGTAAAGGGTCATTTATCTTCCTATGAAAAATAAAAAAATAAAAATAAACAAACAACAACACAGATTGATACAGAACTCAGAAATGTTATTGTGGATTTATGATAAAATCAGCCTGTAAATGAATTCATTCTCCTCCAAGAAGACACAAGTAGTTCACACCAAACTGTTTTAACATGAAGCCATACACTGAAGATGTTAAATTTCGAATGGGTTTAGGATACCTTAAATGGTGTGGCCATAGTGATTTATTAAAGTAACATAAAAAAATACAATAGTTATTTTACTATATCTTTAAAATTTTTAATTCCAACTCTTCATAATTTTTTATATACGTAGAAGTCATCATTTGAAGGAAGCACAGTAAGTTTCATAGCTTTATCATTTTCAAGAGCCAGCATAAAATTAAAACTATCATAACATATAAATCAAGCTTGCAATTCTTAGTACCAATAATGGCCACCAGATGGAGCTATAGGATCACTTTTAAATAATTATTGTAGAAACAAGTATGATTTTAATCATTTATAGAAATCTTTCAGAGAAAAATAATATGCATTTTATGTATTTTACTGATAAAATGACCCTCACTTAATTAGAATAACAAGCTGAAGTATTGTGAACTGTATATTAAGAATAAATCTTTATAGACTTTATGGACAGATAAGTTTTGAGTGACTCTTGAAGGATCAGCACCACATCCTCTTTTACCAGTTTAAAGAATGTATCTTACAGTACAGGTGCGGATGAATTTTGAATAGCTTGAATGGTTTTGTCGTGGTGATTTTTTGAAATAACAGTAAAAATGTAACCAGTAAATGTCTTTTATTTTTTTTAAGTGCAGCTTCTAAACACTTCAAAAAAATGTACAAATAGAAGACAAGTCATTCTGAGGAAATATGCATAGTTTCATGACTATACAACACTATATGGATGATAGAAAATTAAAAAACTATCATACATCTGATGTCACTCTGTCCCTCTGTCACTGTGGGTAATGTGTGTGTGTGTGTGTGTGTGTGTGTGTGTGTGTGTGTGTGTGTGTGTGTGTGTGTGTGTGTGTGTTAAGTGAATTAGGTGTGAAACTATCAGGGAGCATTTAGTCTCCAGCACCAACATTTTACAGAACTGCCACTTTCCTGGAGTCTCAGACTTACAATGTGTCAGGTTCTGAGAGATCTAAGATTCCAAAAAATGATTTAATTAGAATACCATGAAGGATTGTGAAATACTATATATTAAGACTTAATATATAGGCTTTATGAACAGATTAGAGTGACTCGTAAAGGACCAGCACCACCTCCTCTTGTCCGATGGTTTGAGGAATATATTTTCCTGAATCCGGGATTAAGATTTAGGAGCTCATTTTTATTCCACCTCCTTTCATGAAAGTCTGTCTTGCAGAATTGACTAAAAATTAATCTTCACATTAATTCCTAATTATTTTGCAATTCTTTTTGTCAGTTCTTCTTGACCTGTTTTTTTTTTCTTCTTCTTCTTTTCTGACCTCATGACCCAGTCAGCATTTTTGTACAATGGTCAAGTCTTAACTTATCCATTTCTGTATTGCATTTGTGTTTGATATTTCTCATGGGTATTTCATAATTTTCGACTTTGAGTTAAAACAGTTTGAGTTAAAACTCTTTTTTAGCGCATTTCATCTGTAAAAGAAAACATGCCTAATAATTCTGCACAAATGAATATAAGGAGTTTTTCTCTTCCAGCTTTCCTGGACTATTGTATAGCACTCATGAATGATTAAATAAAAAATAAAGGTAGTTATTAAGATTGATATGGTTTGGAATTGGTAAAATGTGCTTGGGAAAAAAATCACAATAGTACAATGTTTTAATGTTTAAGTTTGGAATATTAACTGACATGAATGAATGCTATATAAATATTGTTCATGTTAACATAATGTTTATAAATGAAATGTTGTTGTAAAGTGTTACTAAATATATATATATATATATATATATAGAATGTGATTTTAAAGTCTAGATGATTCGGATTAACCCTTTACTGCCAGAGGGATATTGTGAATGCATGTGCCCGCTGGGCACAGTTTACCTGATGCCACCGGGGTGGCGATGGCATTGGTGGCTTGAGCCCGCCATCGCTGCTTGCAGCTATATTTATTATTATTATTATACTTCTCCAAAATGAATCGCATTTTTGAGGGCCTAAACATACTCAAAAAGTCATGAAACTTTGCACACACCTCAGAACTGGGAACTGGCGAAAATTTACATCTGATATGGGTTTCAGAAGTGGGTGTGGCAAAATGGCTCGACAGCGCCACCTATACACGTTCAACGGTGTGCGCCTCGAGCTATGTTTCACGTACATGTATGAAAATCGGTACACATGTGTAACTCTCCAGTACCTACAAAAAAGTCTCTTAGAGCAAAATTCTAAACCCAACAGGAAGTCGGTTATTTTTAATATTATGAGCAAATTTTGTGTCATTTTTGCCATTTCCATGCTTTGTATTTTAACGAACTCCTCCTAGAGACTTATTCAGATCAACACCAAGTGTGGTATGCCTAATCTAAATGCCTTTTGCGATGTTAAATTGCGAAGCTTTTGAGTTTTCGTTAATGGTCGTGTCCGTGGCGTCCTGGCGAATTTCGATGATTCGCCATGAAACAGGAAGTTGCTATAACTCAGACATACAATGACCAATCTGCCCCAAACTTCACATGTTTGATGAGTCTCCTGACCTGAACAGATTGACATGCCCATATTCAGTTATAGTCATAGCGCCACCTACTGGCAACAGGAAGTGACATATTTTACACTGCGATGAACTACTCCTAGAAATTTTATGACATCAATGTATTTTTTGTGGTCAGTCTAATCTAAAGGCCTGTGCGATGTTAAGTTTTGAAGATCTTGAGTTTTCGTTAAAAGGCGTGTCCATGGCGCCGTCACGAAGTTCGATGTCTCGCCATGGGAATAAAAGATGTTATAACTCAGGCATAAAATGTCCGATCTTCCCCAAACTTCACATGTGTGATAAGAGTCCTGGCCTGAACAAATCTGAAGGCCAAAATTCCATCAGGTGTGGCAAAATGGCTCGATAGCGCCACCTATACATTTTCAACAGAGTGCGCCTCGAGCTATGTTTCACGTACATGTACAAACATCGGTATACACATGTAACACACCAATACCTACAAAAAAGTCTCTTGGTACGAAATCCGAAACCCAACAGGAAGTCGGTTTTTTAGAATTTTCTCTGCAAAATTGGCGTTGTTTTTGACATTTTCAGGGGTTGTACTTTAACGAACTCCTCCTAGAGATTTATTCAGATCAAACACCAAACCTGGTCAGTGTAATCTTAAGCCCTTTGCGATGTTAAATTGCGAAGATCTTTAGATTTCGTTAAAGGGCGTGTCCATGGCGGCCTGACAAATTTCGATGTTTCGCCATGAAAAAGGAAGTTGCTGTAACTCAGACATACAATGTCCAATCTGCCCCAAACTTCACATGTTAGATAAAACTTCTGCCCTTAACAGATCTACATGCCCACATTCAGTTATAGTCATAGCGCCACCTATTGGCAACAGGAAGTGAAATGTTTTACGCTGCGACAAACTACTCCTATAATTTTTTTAAGATTAACATATATTTTGTGGTCAGTCTAATCTAAAGGCCTGTGCAATGTTAACTTTTGGAGATCTTGAGTTTTTGTTAAAGGGCGTTTCCATGGTGCCATGACAAAATTTGATGTCTTGCCACAGCAAGAGAAGTTGTTGTAACTCAAGCATAAAATGTTCAATCTTCCCCAAACTTCTAATGTTTGATAAGAGTCCTGGCCTGGAACACATCTGTAGGCCAATATTCCATTATAATGATAGCGCCACCTGCTGGCAACGGTAAGATTGGCACATATATGGGATATACTTTTGATATATTCCACTTATATTTAGGACATTAAATGCATATTTCTCCAACGTTCACCTTTTTACTAAGAGCAACATGATGGCAGTGAGCCCGGGTGCGAGGGCCCGTTCAATCGCTGCTTGCAGCTTTAATTAGGGCCCGAGCACCGAGGTGCGAGGACCCTCTTGTATCTGCTTTGTTTATTATTATTATTATTATTCTTCTTCTTCTTTTCTCCCCGAATGAATCGCATTTTTGAGGGCTTTAACATGCTCAAAAAGTCATGAAACTTTGCACACGCGTTCAAACCTGGTGAAAATTTTCGTCTGATATAGGATTCAGAAGAGGGTGTGGCAAAATGGCTCGACAGCGCCACCTATGCCAAGAAAATCAACAGCCTTCCAGCTATGTTTCACGTACATGCACGAAAATTGGCACAAATATGTAACACACCAATACCTCAAAAAAGACTCTTGGAGCGAAATTCTAAACCCAACAGGAAGTCGGTTATTTTTAATATTATGAGCATATTTTGTGTAATTTTGGTCATTTCCATGTGGTTGTATTTTAACGATAACTCCCCCGAAGCTCCCCTAGAGATCTTCCCTTCAAATCACCAACAAATTTGGTCATGCCTAATCTAAAGGCCTTTGGTGTAATGTTAAATCGAGAAGATTCTTGAGTTTTCCGTTGAAACGGGGCGTGTCCGTGGCGGCCCTGGCGAATTTCGATGCTCTCGCGCCATGAAAAATGAAGTTGCTATAACATCACACATACAATGTCCCATCTGCCC
>NW_020529243.1:0-28304 GCF_003368295.1 Carassius auratus
AACTATTTTTCTTTTCTCAATGCCAAACCATAATATGTCAATCGGTTGTATCACATTTCAAACCCTCAGGACCAATTTTCTTGGTATCAAGCCTGTAGTTGTAAGACTTTGAGGTTAAAGGTCTAGTTACGAAAGGCATAAATTCTTATTAAATTCGATTGAAATGAGATTTGAAGCAACTTGCATAAACTTTGACACCACAAATGAGCATTTATCATTTGAAAAAATTAGAAATAATTGTTAAATAAACTTGAAATTTGATGTCGCTCCCCACTGCCAGCTCTAGGTACAGGATCATTTGTCGATAATTACTTGTGTCAGTACAACACTCCCAGTTGTCTGTCAATGTTATGTTTGACTCTCTGTGCCTGGAGCTTGCCCAATTCAGCTCTTAATATGACCAAATTTATTAATGTTATTTCTGTTAATACAGACCATTAACTGCCAGACTGCTTGTGAAGGAAACGAGAAAGATTAGACTTGATAGCAGAAATTACCAGTACGCTAACCATTTCTGAATAGCCGAGTAGACATTTGACAGTTATTTACATAGATTTCTGAAAGAAATGTGACTGCAGCCTGAGGATGTTTTGAACTTTGAAAATTGCAATTTCAAATCCCATGAGAGCGAGGAATTCGCTTCGTAAAAGAACCAGCGTAAGATCACTCCAATACATTACAGGCTGACTGCATTGCGTGCATTGAGTGTTTGCGCTTTTTTTTCTTGACAAACTGCCTATTCACAGGGGAAAGGACCTGCTTGATTTTTTACACTGCACGTTCTCAAGACATCTTTGTGAGGCTTATGTGCCAAATATTTGAGGTGACTTGCTGGTGCTCTTTATGCAGACATGTTCTGACAGATTTGGACAGAGCCCAAGGCAGATACAAAAGAGTAGTCTGTCAAAAACCAGGGATAATTCCCTTCCTCTCTACAAAGACACCATCTGAGAGCCATTTACCTAAACAGTGTGGTTTTTCATAGTTTGGGGAATACAATGAAGTTTTGAACTTGTTGACATTATTTTATCCTCAGTTCTTTAAATATGTGAAGAGAAGCTCTGCTTTCAAAGACACCAAGAATACTTCAAGGAAATATCCAACTAACACATAAATTTAAGCAAAGTCCTACAGTAATCATTTTATATTTTGCCCCATTTTGCCAGTAAAGCATGGTTGTTTTAAGAACTTAATTCTCACTACAACTTGAGAGACATCATGACAAATGTTTCTGAAAAATGTTTTACTAATGTGGTTCAGTGACTGCCTAATCTGCTATATGATGTATTACTGTAAAAACAAGAAATGACACTTATATTGTTTACATTTCTTTTATTAATATTTCTATACTCTAAAAGAAAACAAAAATGACACTTGGTGCAACATACTTAATTCTGTCAGTTACATAGACATAGACAACAACATTTTTTCTTGTAAAAAAATAAATAAATAATTTGTTTTACATTGTGATACTAGAATAAAATGTACAAAATACTAAATCATGTTAACAGGGTAATACAATTATATACATCTATATGCCTCCATTTAAACAAAAATGGAAGTTATATATTTTACTAGAAAGATGGAAACTGGATGGTAACTAGTTAAAAAATAAATAACAATCCACAGATTTCCATACTGCTGAAATTATTTTGACATATTAGCTGGTAAATGGAATAAAAAATAATAAATTTGTACGTTTTTATAATATATACTATATATAAGTAATGTACACATCATAAATGATTTCCTTTAGCGCATGGCAATCAATCCATACAGGCACGATAGCCTCAGGAAAGCCTTCCCTGCTTTTCCACGTCCAGTATGGTGAGGCCTGCTGTCTGAATGATGTTCTTCATGATGTCCAGGTGACGAATTATGCTGCTGTCAATGGGGTCCAGCTTGCACCCCTGCCGCGCCATGTTATCCTTAATGAAGATCACACGTTGGGCCTCAGGCTCTGCTTAGCACGCTTTAAAAACTCCATCAGGTCCTTATCAGTAAGATGACCTGAAAAATGTAAAATAGTTGAGGTAACCCGGTAATTCTTGACTAAAAGAGAGTGTGTACATTTTTAAATATCCACAGTCCAAAACTCATTTAGCAGAAACGGTTTATGCAAAGCTAGGTCTTAAAAAAATCTGTCACCAATGCAACGATTTCAGTTTCATATAGATATCTGTGCCGTCGGTGTCAAATGTACACAGACTGCAGTGAGGGAGATGAAACTGTATACTGAAACAAAAGACTCTGACTAGCTTTCCAGCTGCTCTCATTAAAGCAAATGCAAAAGATAGCCTGGACCTACTAAAATAAGCAAATGTATGTGGGCAGAAAACACTGGTCAAATTAAATATTTGTTACATAACATAAAATAATCGATGAAAACAATCCATCCACTCACAGGCAACCCACTGCAGCCAGATGACATCGTATCTCTTTGTAGGTGGGGTGAATTCTTGCAGGTTGTAAAGGTAGTAGGCCTCCACTCGGTCTGCGTAATCTCCGAGGTAAACCTCATGAGCGTGGAGGATGAACTCTTCCATCATGTCAAGCATCTCCATGGATTCAAACACAGGGAACAGAACTCCTTTAGACACCCTCCCGATTCCACAGCCACAGTCTAGTGCCCGCTTGGTGCCAGCCTTTCCTGGACCCTATAATAAAAAAAAAAAGTGCATGTTCAAAAATAATAAAGAATTATGAGTGCTAGCCCAGGTTCAGGGTCAAAGTTTCAGAAGAACAGCTGAACACTATTTATTAAGCTAAAGCTATTTGTCAACTTAGATGTGTTAATTAACCACATGTTCAAATAGCGTTATAGAGACAGCTTGGTTATTCTGATCTTGAGGTCTTGCTATTTAAAGAATATGTGTGAGCAGACCGAAAAGGCAATATGCAATAAAAAAAAAATATTGTCTGTCATAGGCTACCTAGGGAAAAAGTAATACATTAAAATACATTTATTTCATACTTAGTATAGTATACCACAAACACCAAATTATTTGTGATACTACTTGTGCACAATATTTCTTAATGTCAAACCTTAAATGTGTTTTAATGTCACTATTGATAAGGATTGTATAATCTTTGAATAATATCAGCCTTTAAATGCAAGATATTGAAAGTGTACCTAAAGTAATATTTCCATTTTAGCACAATCAAATATAATTCGGTATCTTTAGCTGGACTTCATCACTACTTACACACAATGAAAGTGCATTATGCACATAATTAGTTGCTCCAATTTTACTTTAAGTATACCAGTCTAGTGTACCAAAAGTACAATTGCAGTTAAAAGTTTCATTAAGTACATAAATATGTAAATGTATTGTATTTATTTTACTAAATTGGATATATATAAATTAATTAACTCTTTTTAACTGATGTAGGAAAACAAATGTTTGAGAAAAGTGGCATAGAAAAGGGTATAATTTAGAAATTGTTAGTAAATTCAACATCAATTACATAAAAATGTATTGTAACGTAATTGTAAACGTAAAAAAAATTACTTTTTATTTCAATGTATTTCCTATAAATAATACACATTCATTAAGAAATAGAAAATGTAAATGACATACAACAAACTTTTTCAGGAACTGTCTTGAGCCTTCAAGGTCGATCTCTGATATCTCCACAAAGTCTCCCATCATGCCCTCCTCTGATGCCGGGACATCCTTGTAGAAGTTCTGTGACCTGTAGTAAAACTGCTTCTCCCCTTTAATGTACTCACAAGTCACGGCATAGAGTTTCACTGTCGGGCAATAAACATATAGACAGTCACTAGACACAAAAAAACAAGCCCTAGATTTAATTACCAGAAATCTAATATTGTGATGTAGGTCAGCTGTGGGATCAGAGCATTTCAAGGGAAAGTGTACAGTTATCAGATGAAGTTTCACAACAACACAACTTCTCGCAACAACATTTAGTCATAAGCAGTTTTTTGAAAATACCAGTTATTAATAGCATTTATTTTTGCAATTTCCAAGATGTTTTCTTTCTGCAAATGGAATTTGAAGAACCAAGACACTATTGGTATTGACAGTGTTGTACTACAGCACAAAGGAATACTTTATTGTTGGCACATTTAGGAGTTTAGATGAAGCAGCTCAACATATGATACTCTGTCAGCATCAGTCCAATGTCACAGTATTAAGTTCAGCTGGAACATCTGCTTTCTTGAATGGCTGGTCACTTAAAGGACAGACCAGTTATTAAGTCAAAGCATGTTTGGAAAGTTCGAGTCAAACATCGGATCAGCAGATGATTAGCGGGAAGACCTTGCTGAAGGGTTATAGGTGCGAGAACTGGCAGGGCGACACGATTGTGATACTGAAATTCTGAGCAGGGTTTGATATGTGAACCACAGGTTTACTAGTTCAAAGTCAAAAATAGTAACACTGGGCAGTGATTCGCTATGGACTATTTTGTTTTGGTCCTGTTTATTTTTGTTGGCCCTCTTTATAGCACTCACTCAACTGCTTTGCCTTATTGGTCATGAGGCAACATTAAAACCTGCTAGTATTAGGAAACATTTCAGCCAAAGCAAGACATTCATTCTAATTTTTCTCTGAAAGAGATTGTTCACCCAGAAATGATAATTCTGTCATCCATTTACTCACTCCCATACCATTACAAACATTTTCTGTAGAACATAAAATATATTTTCACAAATATAGGATTAGAATGACATGAGGATTAGTAAATGATAACAGAATTTTCATTTGTCTTACAAAACACTTGTCTGAATTCATATCAGTCTTTTAAAAATATGAATGAATGATTGTGTTCACTTTTGGTCTAAAATGAAATTGATGTCATTTATGATGTACTCAAAAATATTTTTGCTCCAAATGCTTATTTTTTTGGTAATGTATTACACGAATACAACATTTCTAACATGGATTTCACTGACACTAACATAACTTTGCAGTAACATTTGCCGTTTCCAGCACTAAATGTGATTTTTTTTGTGTGTTTTTCTCTTCCCACCAACATCATACATTATAAAGGGGTTAAAAACTAAATTTTTAACCCCCCGTGTTGTTGTACATGAGTAAAGGCCAAGAGTAATATCTGTTGATTTCTGTGTTTTTACCGGACCAAACTCATCAGTTACAACAAATATAGTTGTGATTGAGTCTGTTGAATTCAAGCAGTAACTCACAGTTACACTGGCAGACTGCTTTGATTGTCTCCACAGTTTACACTACACAACATCTGATTAACGGTGTGGACAAGTAGAAATATAAGCTAACATTCATCAGACAGAGACCACTGTCAACAACACAAACAAAACTACTTATGAACTCCATACCATCATATAATATTCATGGCTGTTTAAAGGAGAACATTTGCTTAGTTGTTTATGTTATGTTAACACATAACCATCTCCAAAGCCTTTCAATACTTTGAAATATACTGTTATTGCTACTAATGCACCAGCATAGTAAAGACACAGCTGAAATTTTATTATTCAGTAAAATGTAACCCTTGTGCGCTCCTCATTTGAGAGTCACACTCATGGTCTTCGCGGTCAAAAGTGACCGGACACCTAAAATGTTACTTTTTTTCTTCTTCAGTATAATCAATCTAATATATATTTGTTCAATAATATTTTTTATTTTGAGATAACTTCATGGTACTGATTAATCTTTATGCATTAATTATGATTTTTTTTTCTTTTCTTTTTTTTAAATTATTTTTCAATTATTGCAGTATTTCAGATTAAAATAGAGACTAAAATAAAAAAATTTAAAGCAGGAAAAAAGAGAAAAAACTGTAATTTCATGGTGTAACCACTAGATTCCTGTATAGGACTCTTTGGAGATGCTTGTGAATTCCCTAGTTGTTTTTATACAAAATCTTTTATTTTTATTAGGCTGTGGATTAATATGTATTTGTGTAAGACATGCTCAGAGACTACTTTTTGTCAAGGTTTATATTTTTTGCAGTTTTAAATGTTAATTTGAAGTGTATTTTCCTTTATCAGAGCTTAAACCTTCTGGGTATGATCTGATTTTATACATCTCTAATTTCAGTCTTTTGACTCATTTGGGCTATATGGTTATAGCAATACCAATTAATTTGAGTATGTATAATTCTGTATGTGGATGTATCCATTTTAAACTCTTGATGTTTTAGAGTGTAACCCCTTCCTTGCTTTCCACTGTTTTACTGCATGATAGTCGAATTATTGATTTTAACTGCTGTAAATCCATTAATTTCTGACCAGGAAAAAAGACCAGGAGTGTTTTGTGTGTGTGTGTGTGTTCACATACCAAGTGCCATAAAAGTCACCAAGTATCGTACCATTCTGGTGAAGCTACGATTTTTAAACATTCAAAATGTAAATTTCTCCAATCAGAAATGACCAAATACTGTACAAGGGTTAAAGTATGCAGCATGCATATACATGTGCTTAAAATAGACACATGACTCTGTACACTGGAATAAATGGTATGTACTGTATACTGTTGAAAATCGAGTGTTCCTATTGGATATTGTGGTTAAGGCGAAGCTGTTATCTTCTCAAGTTTCAAATGTAATTTTGAAGCAGCTTTAATAGAGACAGATATGCCAATAACATGAATATTAGTGGATGCAAACTAAATATTTATTTTGGATATGGTCTGACACAACTTCATACTCCAAATGTCTGCCTTACGGTTCTCATCTCAACAACAATATTGCAGGAAAACTTCATAATACACAAAGGGTCATAATACACACAATTCACTGAGCCACCCTCTTACCCAGAGGAATCTGCTCCAGGAGGTACAGGTAGCTGGCGAAGAACTCCTTCCTCAGAGTATTGTGCAAGTGGAAAGACATACTGTGCTTGCACATCTCATTATCCGTCTTTGCCCAGCGGTCTCGGAAAGCTTGATGCGTCCCGCTAAACTCCATAATGGAAGTGGAATCAGACATTCTGAATTTTCTGCAAAGAGACTCAAAGCGTGTTTGATAATGCGTAGCTCAAGGTGTCTCTGAAGACACCACTGTGCTGCTATATCTGTAGGTGGCCTCTGGTTACTGACCGGTTGAGCGTTCTTTTCTCAGCAGAGTGCTTCGAACTACCACATCTTATCAGATCATCACCACCTGGGGTGGTGGAATGAGAAAGGGATGGGTGCGATTGCCTCAGAAGAGGGGTGGTGCCTTCTTCTTCAGTTCCAGAAGAAGCTCCTCTCTTACGTTCCATAGACACATCCAGAATGGCATATTAGTGCATACCAACACATGAACCAGAGAGTCGTGCATTCATTCACAGTTAGTGACAAGCGGCTTATGTAGTGGCTATTCTTAGCACTGCCTTCTCATGTTTGTATACACAGTATTGGTGGCAAGTTCACAGTGGTGAGGAAAGATCAAAGACAGATCTAATCTGAACATGCTGTTGCTGCTTACTGTCTGCATGCATTGACATAATAATGACACTATTGCTAAAAACAAAACATGTTTTTTAGACTTATACAAATTGTGTGAAAAGCAGAGATACGGAGAGAGAGAGAAAGAGAGAGAGAGAAGATGGATAATATATCAGGCCTCTCATCTTTAGTCATGTCAGCTCATGGGCCATGTGTTACTCATATGGTTGCAAATTTAGATAAATTGCCAAATGATCATCACCTTATGTGTATGTGATATTCAGTGAACCAGAACTGAACCAGTGCTTAAACTGGAAATGCATGCTCAATGCAATTAGAGAAGACTGTTTATAAATAAAGCAGGTCCTAAAGTTGGTCCAAAAAGCCATGTTAATATAGGTAAATGTTTCAAACATTTTGTTTGAGTTTTAAAAAAAATCGAAAAAATGTCACAATACTTCCCTACCTGATTCATCACAGTATAAGACTTTTTTATATTATTATTACAAGTTTTCTGTAATGTTATGTTTAAATATTTAAATCATGCATTATTTAATTAAAAATGCACTCATTAAAAATCTTCTATATTTCCAGAACAGAAATCTTAACACTGGATAAAACCCGGTTCAAAGTTCTTGTCTTTGTTTTTATAAAAAAAAATTCTTAATGTGTACTGTTTAGACTGTTTCTTCTTACAATACATATCAAAACAATATTTTTTTTCTAATAGTCCAAAAACTGTATAAAAACTGGGTTGGTGCTTAAAAAGAATCATGTATTCTTACAATCTTTATTGTTCTGACAGAAATTCAGTACAAGCTAATCTGGTTTAGAAGCCTTCAATAACAAGTGCACTTCCAATTGAAAAATATAGCTAATAGGTAGTTAAAACGGTAGTTAGCCTTGAACTAATACATTCAGCACTATAAAATGGGCTGAATTGAAACAAATTCCCTGTATAAATACATAAATACACATAAAAACCAACAAAGGTCTTGCTATCACATGTATTCCACGTGAGCGATACGTATCTCCACATATACAGGTGGCGCTAGAGGTTCTTCCGCTTATTTCTGCTTCTTCGCTTATTCACAGAATTTCAGTACACACCCATAGCAACACAAACAGCAGCACCCTGCCAGAGCAGAAACGATGAAGCAGTCCAGACATTAGACACACGTCAAAACAGCAGACAGAAATCAGCCGCACAGGTTTATTTGCTTTAATTAATGAGCAACAATGCAATCGGACGACGCCAGATATTTAAAACGGTGAGTGTCTGTGTAATGCGAGCGAGCTCTGTCATTAGCTGTAGTGGTCGAGCTTGAGCATAACACTGCATTAAAGTAAAAACACAATATATATATGTGCCTGTGAATGTTGTTTTTCTAAGGTGTAAGTCATTTTTCATGTATATGTACAGCTTTCAAAAAGTGCAGGGAAATTATGACATCAATTTATATTCATGTGTCTTCAAGTGACGTTTATATGGACATACTCCTCATCATCATCATCACCACCACAATATCATCATTCAGCATATTAAACAGAGTTATATATTAATAAAATATGTTTGTACGTATATTTAAAATGGTACTGAATGTTTACATTAGTTTAAAGTGATATTTAAT
The DNA here is from genome assembly GCF_003368295.1 of Carassius auratus. Taxonomy (NCBI): domain Eukaryota; kingdom Metazoa; phylum Chordata; class Actinopteri; order Cypriniformes; family Cyprinidae; genus Carassius; species Carassius auratus. The sequence goes on from NW_020529243.1 coordinate 9,005, forward strand.
GTTGCTTCAGGTTTACTATTTTGGATCATTTCTGATAAAAACAAAACAAGAAGGATAACAAAAAAAAAACATGATTGTTTTACCAATAAAATACGACTTTTTTAAAGATAAGCTTGATGCACTGAACATATTTTATAGGTAACTCAAAATTTATAACTAAATTTATAACTATCAATAATAATCTGTAATGTGTTGTGTTCAGGAAATATAAGGGTGGCAGTTTAGATGTTCACCCCACAGAAAAAGCCCTTGTGGTCCAGTATGAAGTGGAAGCTACAATCCTAGGAGAGACGGGAGACCCGATGCTGGGAGAACGCAAGGAGTGCCAGAAGATGTAAGATCATTCAGATAAATGGAGTAGTAGGAAAACTGATCGTGTGATAGATTTTTTTTATAGCTAAAACTTTCTTCCGATTGCAGAATCCGTCTGAAAAGCCTGAATTCCAACACGGATATTGCATCTTTAGCACGGAAGGTAGTGGAGGAGTGTAGACTCATTTCCCCTTCCAGACTTCCTGAGGTGGAGCAGTTATTGTTTTATCTGCAGAACCGCAAGAAATCTGCTGGTAGGCTGAGAAGAATACAGTAAAAAAAATATAAAAAGTGCTTCAGTGCTATAGTGAATGTTTGTGTTTTGTTTATTCAGAAAAGAAAGAGAAGAAACAGATCAAGCCAAGAGACCTGACTCCTTTTGAAGGCATAGAGGTATAGTTGAAATGAATATTAATTTGTTTTTGTGTCACAAATGATATATATATATATAAATGATAGTTCTTATCAAGTCCTCAACCAAAATGTATTTAAAAAAATAGATTTATTTAATGCTATGTTTCCTGCAGCTTGATGAGGAGGCCAACATTAATAGCATAGAGGACTATGTTGAGCTTCTGTATGAGGACATCCCTGAGAAGATCAGAGGAGCTACACTCATCCTCCATTTGGCCCGTAACCCTGATAACCTGGAGGAGTTGCTGCAGAATGGTGTGTTGCACACTGGAGATAATGGTTAAAATGTCTTTTTTAAACAGTTTAGGATTTTATCTATAAACCTCCCTCATAAAGCCTTACTTTAAATACATTTACATTACCATATAACAAAGCTTTGGTTTGCTCCTCATGTATGATTAAAAGGATAGTGCCCCTAAAAAAAATTAACTCACTCATTTACTCACGCTCTTGTTGTTCGAAACCTATATGACTTTCTTTCTTCTGTGGAACACAACAGAAGGTATTTGAGTTTTTTTTTTGTCTGTGCAATAAAGGTCAGTGGGCTCCTATGTTGGACCCTGACATTTTACAAATTATCTTCTTTTAGGTTTGAAAACAAGAAGGAAAGTCCTACTGGTTTGGAACAAACTTTACACTGGTGTGTAAATGATGACAGATTTTTCATTTTTGGGTGAAATATCACCCAGTTTTGTAGGATGCCATATTAAGACATTATCATCATATCTTTGCAGTCATTCTCATTCCATTATTTTACGTACTTCATTCTTTCTTTCATAAGAAAATGATCTCTAAGCACCAATGTTACCCTTACCCTTATTAAAAAGGGCTTGTCATATTAGCACAAATACACTTATATTCAAAATCAGTCAGTAATATTAATAATAATAAAAATGTATCCAGCAAGGAAACATTAAATTGATCAAAAGTGGCAGTTACAAAAAAAAAAATATTTCAAATTAATTCTGTTCTTTTGAAATCTTCCTTTGCGTTTATACAAAAATATTAAGCAACACTGATGATAATAATAAGTTTCTTGATCGTCAAATCAACACATTAGAATGATTTCTAAAGGATCACGCGACTCTGAAGACTGGAGTAATGGGTGCTTAAAATTCAGTTTAGCTTGCACAGAAATAAATTACAATTTAAATGTATATTGAAATAATAGAAAAAACTGTTATTTAAAATTTTTAATAATATTTTGTATTTATGTTTTTACTGTTTATGATCAAATAAATGCAGCTTTAGTGAGAATAAGAGACTTATTTCAAAAGTTATTTTTCACTAAACTTAATGCCACTAACAGTAAACATTAGTAAAATAAAACAGAGTATGGGAATCCATTCATAAAAAAAGTAACTCTCTTCCATTTACACTTTCCCTTGTCTGATCTCTTTGACCACTTTGTTCACCATAACTCAATCAGTATGTGTAGTACTACAGCCTGTTTTCTACTATCCTTTGACTATTTGCCCTTAAGTATCTTCCATAAAGTCATTTGATTTTTACGCACAATGCATTTTCTCCTTTGCAAGTGTGTTCTTTCTTTTCCCATTAGTTCATATCCTGATATATTCTCCATATTCACAAGTTATTCACAAGCAGCCACATATTTCAAACCGTTGCCATTTTGTATTCACAATATGAGTTCTTTTCATGAGCAATGAAAGCATTCAGTGTTTCGTCTGCTCTCCCACAGAGACTGCTCTGGGCGCGCTGGCCCGGGTCCTGAGGGAAGACTGGAAGCAGAGTGTCGATTTGGCAACCACCATCATCTATGTCTTCTTCTGCTTCTCCAGGTAAACGGGCTACACTTCTGCATACTCTAGCCAAGACTCACTCTTCAGTTTGATGGGTGTTGTGCACGGAGCTGAGACACAACAATGGCGATGTGCCATGAGGAGAATATATTTTCTTGCATGTGAGTCGTAATATTAAATACTCCTATCATAATACAACACATCAGCTGCTGTCAGGACTCATGTGAAAAGCCAGGCTGTAGGTAAATGTGAAAGCTAGAATCATTCTTGAATCTCTTCCCTTCTGATGTTATTTTGCTAAAGTCTGCAATGGTTTGGTTAACATTCATCATGCTCTCGGTGCGCGAGTTAAGGTTGCCATGGGTTAAGGTTTTATTTTGATATGGTTGAATGCATGGTGAAGGTTAGACAAACAAGTTTTTTTATCTCCAGTTTCTCCCAGTTTCACGGCCTGATCACACACTACAAGATCGGAGCGCTGAGCATGAGCATAATTGAGCATGAGCTGAAGCGCTATGACCTGTGGCAGGACGAACTGCAGAAGAAAAAGAAGGCTGATATCCTTTCAGTGTAGCAGGGGGCGTAGGTGAAAGGGTGACAGGATGTCAGAGAAAGGGTAAAGGTAAAGTCATGCCAAGGGTCAGGGGGCATGGGTGTTATGTTTTAATTAAAATGTTGCCCTTTAATTACTGCTCTGAACACAAGGGTTTAATAGACAAGGTCCTTGACTTTTTGAACGGGACGATGACCCAGACAATCAGAACCTGAAGAAGGAGTACGAGAAAGCCCTGAAGAAGTACCATGGACTGCTGACCAAACAGGAACAGCTTTTGAGAGGTAGAAAACATTATTACCCACACATCCACAAAGAATGGTCTCATTTTACAGCTTAAAGATGTGTTTTGACTAGCCAGGCTCCAATGGAAATTTTGGCTGATGCCAAATATGAATGTTGTGGCTGATTTTGTAGATATGCACTGTTCTATACAAATTAAAAACGATTTGTCCTTTTTATAGTTGATTTTTGTGATTTTCTTACTAGTAATCATTATTTTACAATTCTGTGGTTGCAGAAATTGCACTGCTCTTTTTAAGAAATAAGTACAAATGAAATCAGACATTAAAGTAATATAAAGTGCGCTACAAAAGATATGTATACATAAACACTGCCAAAAGTTTGGTGTCTGAAAGATTTTTGGAAATGTTTTTAAAAGAAGTATTCTCATTAAGTATGCATTACCGTAATTTGACCAAAAATGCAGTAAAATCTGTAATATTGTGTATATATTATTACAGTTTAAAATAACTGTTTTCTCTTTGAATACATTTTAAAATGTAATTTATAACTGAGATGACAAAGCCAATTTTTCAGCAGCCATTGCTCCTTTTTTTTAGATTGTTTGATAATAGAAAGTCCAGAAGAACATTATTTAAAACATTGTTTGAAAAATCTTTACTCTCATGTTTGATGTCTAATCCCTCTTTGCTGAATAAAAGTATTTTTACACAATACAGACCTTTGAACGATACAGTTTGACCTGAAGCACTAATTGAAACACTCAGTCTGCTTCCAATATTATCGGTTTTAAAAAACCGATTTGAAAATAAATGAATGACTTTCCTGTTTGTGTTTCTGTGCCATCAGTTGCTCTGTACCTGCTGCTGAATCTGTCTGAGGACACTCGCACCGAGCTGAAGATGAGGAACAAGAACATTGTCCACCTTCTGGTGAAAACTTTGGACAGAGACAGTGAGGAGCTACTGGTGCTGGTGGTGTCCTTCCTCAAGAAACTCAGTATCTTCTTAGAAAACAAGAATGACATGGTAAGAAGTACTTTCAGATGCTTTTATCCAAAGTGACTTATTTATTCTGTAAACTTGTAGTAGTACACTGATGCCCTCAAAGCTTATAGGATGCACTAATAGCCCCAGAATTCCATTGATGATTTCATGGGGTGTTAAAAAATGCTGTGTTTAAAGATTGCAACCTGAAAGGCCCCACAAGGCTACGCCACCCCAGTTGTCACTTTCTTATTATTACGCTCTCCTTTCTAAATCAGCCACACCTGTTCTCATAACTTGTTGCTCATGTGATGTTCTGTATTGCAGTTTAGCTGTACTGTTTAGTCGACCACTTATCCCACACTTCCTCCACCTGCAACCAATCACACACTTAACTCTCGACCGAAGGTTATCTCAGCAGTCATTTATTTGGATCCATTAGTCAGCTAATTTCTGATCTTCTAAATTAAACACATTTGTAGAGTCAGCCACAAAAAGACTATTACGACTTTGACAAATGCTATACAACAATAACACACACTCTTGTATGATTAATTTAATGCTTTCAGTCGTGTGGAGATTGGGGTTCTGTCACATTGTTTGACGCCGACTGTGAATGCAAGGTTTTAGATGTATGCAGTTATTAACGTTGAAGGCTTGATTTGAAAACTGGTTCCAGGCTGTGAACGGTGGCTTTAATGGGGATCACGTTTCTGCTGGGCTGTCCGTCTGTGGCTGTGTTTTGACCACAGCTGGAGCAAGCAGATGTGTTAACAAGCAAAGCCACAGGCACAGAAAGAACTAACTGACAGACCTGACAACGGTCTCCTACATCACTCAATCACTATCATATCTCTCTCTTTGATAGGCAGAGATAGATACAGTAGAGAAGCTGGCAAAACTGGTGCCCTGTGAACATGAAGATCTCCTGAACGTAACTCTTCGCCTCCTCCTTAATCTCTCGTTTGACACTGGCCTCCGCAGCAAGATGGTGCAGGCGGACCTTCTGCCCAAACTCACCTCACTGCTAGGTAAGATTCCTGTAGGAGATTTTATCATTTTAAATATATTAGAATTATGTTATGTTGTTCTATAAATTATCATTTTATTATTTTTGTTACATGTATGTGTGTGTATATAGATAGTAGAGATAATCAAAATATATTTTTGTCAGTTTTTATTAATATTTAATTATTGACTTTTTATTTTATATTATAATTTTTTTTTTTTTTAAATTATTATTATTATTATTATTATTATTATTATTATATGTGCTCATAGTAGAGCAAGTGCTGGACAAAAATGGGGAAATACTACAAACCCACATTGCTCATGAAACACCCTGGCCCTATTTTATCTCACGGTTATGATTTAAAATGATTGTTCAAACAAATGAATCAAGTCTGTCCATTTGACCGACTTGCAGTGTTACAACCATTGAGACAGCATAAGTCATAGAAAGTAAATCTACTACTAGTCAATTATTTTGTGTTTGAGGATACAAATGTTTCTTAGCCTCATAAAGCAGTTACAGTCTGGCTCTGTCCTGTCTTTCAGAGACCACTTTCCGAGATTAAACGAAACACACGATTGGTGCATGGACTGCATATCCAGGCGTGGTTGGCTTTGGCACCAACAATGTGTTTTTTGCAAGGCCTCAGGGGGGTGTCGTGTGTCCCGTGCAGTTAATGTAATATATTTGTTAAAAAAACAGCTTCAGCTCTAAAGTAAATGTTGTTCTTCCAGCTCGAGGGAAGTCCACATTTAGCGACTTATGGAGATTTTCTCTCTCCGTCAGACACGTACAACTACTCATTCTTTATGAACACTTTAGACTGGCTGCCAACAGCTAATGGTCCTTTTGCACTAGTGTGGATGATGTGATGTTCTTGTAAGTATTTTTTTGAAGAAGGCGTGTGTGTGTAAGCGCTGCTTTTATCTGGTCTGGTTTGTAAGAATGTGACATCAAGTTCTGTCAGAGTATTGCAGATGCCTCATGAATCTTCAGCGTGCACTGAATGAGGCTCCTATCTGCTCTTCTGACCTTCTGATAAGATGAAAGTGAAGTTTGGTCTCCTCTCAGACCTCTTTGATGAATTACCTCAGAACCAAAACCAACTGATCAACAGCTCCCTCTTACATCACACTGCAAAAAAAAAAAAAAAAAAAAATTACTTTTCGTTTTTTCTTGTTTATCTATATCTAAACATTCTTAAATCAAGATGCATTTACTCGAGAAGCAAATTGACAGAAAAATATAAAAGGTTGTTTTCTAAAATATGTATAAAGATTTTTTTCATAAAACAAGAATTAATATATTCTAATGTGGTAAGAACATTTTCACAGGGATATCAAGGATATATATATATATATATGAGACAGATTTTTCTTATTTTAAGCAAAAACTCACACAAGTTTTATACATTTAGTTTTATACATTAAAAAAAAAACAGAGCGTCGCATCATTTTGCTTCTCAAGCAAATGTATCTTGATTTAAGAATTGTTTTATATTTGTACTGGAAAAAAAGACTCTTACTTTGTAAGAAGATAATTTTTTGCAGTACTTGTGTCTACATCTAAGTGCAGAAAAGAAATCACCATTTCGCCTGTCACACAGCAGACCACTGCTTATATATCACTTATATATTGCCTTCAAATGCAACCCACTGCCACCTTTATGGTTTCAAAACTTAAATGTGTTTTTCTGCCAAGCATTTTAGATTGTTAAAAAAATCTAAATTAGATTCTAAATTATTTCAACAAATAAAAAAAAAATATGTTGCTAATAGCAAAAAATATAACAATGTTGGCAGGGCGTGTACAAATATGAAATACATTTTAACTAGATAGAATCTAAATAGGTCAACTTCACTAATTGAGTAATTGGTTATTGGATCACAAATCTAGCAACCTGATCCCTGTTTACCATTAAAGTGTAGTCAGTGTCTCGATCAGCCCTGAAGGCCTGGCTGCCGTGGCTTTAATGGCGGTTTGGTGGTGTAAATCTTTCTGGGGTGTAATTGAAGTTTAGCTCTCCTGCTCTCCCACTAAACGCACCCTGAACAGGATAATGAATTTTTAATGGGCTTTTTTCTCCCAGGCTCTGGGGCTGTTTTGGACATTTTTACTGGCCCTTCTCCTCCATCCTCATAAAGGATTCCCCATTTTCCTCTCCCAGTGTGCAGGCCGAGGCGTTAACCCGGGGTTTGCATGTGTATGTTTGTGCTTGACCTCTGAGTGTGTGCTAGAGCTCGATTGTACGCTTGTGTGTGTCTTTCACTAATGAGAAGCACATGTTTAGACCAATCGTAGTGCTAGCGGTGCAGAGCAGCTTGGCTTGAAGTTATTAATGGCAGTAAAATTTATGCTTCCTTCTTTTTTCCCCAATTAAATGGAGAAGCCCTTCTTTTTTCAGGGGTCTCTGGAACACATCTGGCTCCAATAGGCTGAGATAACCTTGCCTAAAGGGTCCATGGCTGGCTCCGTCCCGTCCCCGCCCCCTCTTCCCTCTCTCGGGGTCTGGGTCTGTCTGTCTGATTAAGTCAGAGGCTCAGGTTCTTACCAGGTCCAGGTTTCAGTCTGCTTTGTGAAGGGAAACTGTGCTTTCTCAGGGTCAGAATTATCCAGGCCTGAAATAAATACCAGGTCTTAAAAAAAATCCAAAAATTAACAATGTAATTATTGCAGATGTGATTTGTCTGTATTAACGTTAATGTCCAAAAATTTAGTGTTTGTAAGAAGTTTTATTGTTTTTGGAGAAAAAAAGTACCTTATGCTAAACAAGGTTGCAGTTATTTGATAAAAAAAGTAAAAAAGTAAAAATAATAATATTGTGAAATATTATTGTGATTTAGAACTGTCAAGTCTTCAGTGTCACATGATCCTTCAGAAATCATTCTAATATTCTGATTGGATGCTCAAGAAACCGTTTGCTGCTTAATATTTTTGTGGAAATCATGGTGCATTTTTTTTAGAATCTTTTGATGATTTCTTTGATGAACAGCATCTGTATAAGTTGTAAGTTTTTTTTTCATCCATATTCAACAGCAGTATTATATTCTTTCTTTCCAACAAAAAAGTCTCACTGACCACAGATTTTTGAATGGTAGGATAGGTCCATAGCAATGACCAAAAAAGTGTCTCATTCCACTCTCTAGTTCCCTATGACGTAAATCCTGGACACAAATTCTTGCTCTAGCAAAGGGCCTTGATCCATTAAATATTTGGACTTAAAAGTGCAATCTGGTGCTGTCCTGTTTATCCTGCTGTGTATTTCTACTAAAGAAGAAGCTGTAGTTCAGGCTACCTTGAATATGCAGAGTGTGTCTGTCCATTCATGGCTTGTGTGTGTTTTTGTTTCAGGAGACGAAGCGCAGAGACAGATCGCCATGTGCATTCTGTACCACATCAGTATGGACGACCGTTTCAAGTCTATGTTTGCCTACACGGATTGCATTCCACAGGTGAGAGATCAGCCTGCATTAGCATGATCTTATAGCAGGGGACAGGAGAGGTCTATATTCACTCTCACATCATGTCAACATTCGGTGCGAACGTTGTCCCATTGCTCCACAATGCAACAGCTTGAAGCTGTCTACATCTGATGCATCAAATATAAAGTTCCAGATCCGTTTCTACTGTTTTCGAAAATGTGGAGTATGTCAGAACTAGAACAGCATCAGTATACTGTCACTGTCTTGTTGCATCATGATGTTTTGCAACCAGTGTAGATGGTATCAGTTGATCACAAATAACTGGAAAAATCTTGGATATTCGAGGGGTCAAAAGGTTTGATAACCCAGTGCAGTATAGAGCTTTTTCTTGTCGTCTTTTTATTTTTTTCATTGGGTCACTATGTGTTAGGGGTGTAACAGTACACGTATTTATACCGAAAATCTTCTGTATGGGTCTTTTGGTTCGGTACGCATGTTTTGTAGAATATGATAGGGGATATATGAACAATAGGGGATAAAAAATAGACAATAAAGAATTAACTTGACGGAGCTCAAGCTTAAAATGCGCGGGCAGCAACAAAATGGAAGTGAAAGTCTATATTAGACCACATTCTTAATTATATTTTAATTTACCTGTTAATTATGTCTTATTTAATTTAGGCTATGTTTAATTAAATCTTTTAGGAAACATGTAAGCCACTGTGTAAATGATTGTATGCCAACAACAAATAGAATTTGTGTAATTTAGAAACAGCATTATGTGCAATTTACATTTTTGCAATGAATGTTGATTTATTATAGTTAAAAATAAATTTCATTTAAGTTTGGGTTATCTGTTGTTAATTGTGACCTTATAGTGATGTGAAAAGGCTAGAACAGAAGCTGAGGAAGAAAACGTTAACTGTAATCAAATTTATTTAAAGAAAAAGCAATTTGTTCAGTTAAGCATTATTTAATAAAGTTAAATAATATAAAAAACATGAAGTACACATGTTTGTGTTCTGAAACACCCCTACATATTGTGGAAGAAACTTTCAAATTTAAATCAGATCACAAAAGCAGATTACAGCTAACATTCAGAATAAGGAACCAGCAAACATTAAAGTGTAAGAAGAAAGGAAATAGAAAGGCTCTTCATGGACAAATTGGGTGAATAGAAGAGGAAAAGATGGTGACTGCAGGCTGGGGGTTACCAAGGTTTTGGTGGGGCGATTGGATGTTGCATGTGAAAGCAGGGCAGGTGCCAGTAAGTCTAGTCACAGTGATTTAGGCTGCAGGGCGGCTGCTATGTGATACTCAGTATGGGACTGTATGCTTTGCATACTCACCACTGCCTTTTTACTCTCTCTCCGGGCCTCCTGCTTATCATTAACATCAGGGGGCGATGTTGACAACCCTTGACCACTTCAGCCCAGGCCTGGACCTCTGCCCACTCCCTTTTCCCCCACGCTCCCTTCCTGGACCCCTACTGTCCCCTCAGGTAGCAGAGTCCAGTCCTCTGTTCCTCTTGGGGTGTGGTGACGTTAGCCAAGCTAATGCAGTGTGACATGTAAGGTTTGTGTCTAAAGTTAGGATTCGCATGAGAAAATCAGCAACCCCTGTATGTCTGGGAAAAGTACAAATTGGGTGCTGGAGTTTGGAAAAAATGTTTCAGGTCTGTCAGCTTTTTTTTGTGGGACAAAGGCGGGTTTGATTGGAGTTCTAGGTGGGTCAGGACTTCAAGGCGCTTGCTGACTTTGTTGAGTTGTATCTTTCAGGAAAGAAGGGGGCACTTGAGCTTGAAGTTTTTGGGTATGAGTTAACTGGACTAAAATTTACTGTATGTTTTTTTTTTTTTTTTTATTATTATAATTTTTGTAATTTTTCTTTTATTCAGAAAGAATGCATTAAATTGATCAGTGAAATGACAGTAAAGAAATAATATTACAAATGATTTATATTTTCAGATAAATGCTGTTTTACTTAATCAAAGAAATGTATCACTCGTCCACAAAATTTTTCAGTGGCACAGCTGTTTTAAACATTGATAATAATAATAAGAAATGTTTATTGAGCACCAAATCAGCATATCCGAATGATTTCTTAAGGATCATGCGACACTGAAGACTGGAGTAATGGCTGCTGACATCATCACTCTGTGGCAAGTGCTCTGAGTGTTTATTATTTCCTGGTGTTTTGTTTGTAAGGTAATGAAGATGTTGTTTGACTCTGGTGAGGAGAGGATTGACGCAGAGCTCATTTCCTTCTGCATCAACCTGGCTGCCAACAAGAGGAATGCCCAGATTATGTGTGAAGGTGAGAACAGATACAAATGTGCAAACAAAAAAACATTGAAGAGCAGACTCCGTGCTTAATTGAATGTTTCCATTGAAGGCAATGGTCTGAAGATGCTGATGAAGAGAGCACTGAAGCTAAAGGATCCTCTGATGATGAAGATGATCCGAAATATATCTCAGCATGATGGACCTTCTAAAAATCTTTTCATTGTGAGAGTCAAAACCGAGAATATACTCACCCAAGTTCATTTAGAAATTTGAATTGATGTTTATTCCATTGAAAACTAATAAGCATGTGATGTGTTTGAGGATTATGTTGGTGACCTGGCGGCTCAGATCGGACTGAAGGAAGAGGAGGAGTTTGTGATTGAGTGCTTGGGAACTCTTTCCAATCTCACTATTCCTGATCTTGACTGGGAACTTTTGCTAAAGGAGTACAACCTGGTGCCTTATCTCAAAGACCACCTCAAACCAGGTCTGTCTCAATCAACTTTACTGTTTTATCACGATGGACAATATATGAGAATATTAGTTGCAGGGTCTCACGATATGTGACTTGCTGTTGTTTTTCTTCTTCAGGCTCTGCAGAGGATGACCTCATTTTGGAGGTGGTGATCATGATTGGCACTGTCTCCATGGACGACTCCTGTGCTGTAATGTTGGCCAAATCAGGCATCATTCCTGCTCTAATAGAGCTGCTGAATGGTGGGAAACCTTCTGATACTCAGCGTGCTTTTAAAGTGCATGTTCTGTAATTGTTGTTTTTTTTGACATATGTTAGTGGAAGTTGAGGAATGACAATCTCTTTCTTCCTTCCATCCTCAGCCCAGCAAGAAGATGACGAGTTTGTCTGTCAGATTGTGTACGTCTTTTACCAAATGGTGTTTCACCAGGCCACCCGAGATGTCATCATAAAAGAAACGCGTATCCTTCAGCTTGTAAAACCTGCAGTTGCGTGATGTTGTTGTTCAGTCATACAGCAGTTCCTCTTTCAAAGGTTTTGTCCTTGACCGTTATCTTATCAGAGGCTCCTGCATATCTCATTGACTTGATGCATGACAAAAATGCAGAAATACGCAAAGTGTGTGACAATACATTGGACATCATTGCTGTGAGTATGAATCTGTACCTGTATGCTGTTTTTTTCCCCACCAATTTCAAGTTAAGTTATTTCTTAATATTTCAAACAAGGGTTTATTTTTTAAAATTTTAAAAATTTTATTTTGTATTTTTTTATTTAGTATTCATTGTAGTTTATTTTAGTAATTCGAAAAAAAGTGCTTTTGCCATTTTTATTAGTTTTTTTTATACTTCTAGTTTGCTTTTCTATTGATTTATTTTTAATTATTTTATCTCCTCAACTTTTATTTCAGTTATATTTCAGTTAATTGCCAAAGTGGCATTAGTAAGTTTTATCTAACACTGATATTTTATTTCAGATTCATATAAATTAGTGGAAATTTTTTTGACTTCCTCTTTTCTTTTCATTTGAATCAAGAGGGAGACCATCCAATTGTCTTAACCCACACTTTATTGTTATATGGCACATACGGTTTGTAGTCAGGGTCATTTTACATAAAAGAATGTTGGATGAACACCATTGCTAGCGGTTTAAATGTATAAGCTGTTCTGAAGCAGCTCTGTCGCGTGTGATCTGTCCCAGGCCTCAGATTAACGTAATTAGGGTTGGTCTTGAGGCCAAGGGAAGTGTTCCATACATCTGATCGGAAAGGGCCATTAAAGCAGAGAGCCACATCAAAGAGAGAGGAGGAGATGCCTGCTTACTCTCATCTGGGGATAATGGACAGAACGCAGATCTGCTAAATGCCACACATTCACATACATGTTGTTGGTCATCCTCCCTGGTTTCTTTTTTTATGTTATACAAATATGAAAATCTGATGAATATTGTTTAAATGAGTTTTTCTAATTTTGACTTGTCATAGCCAAGTCTTTTTTTTTTCTTTGTGACAGCGGGTTTTAACCCAGACAGGAGAAGTCATTCATAATTCATTTTTACATGCTATTTCTGGACATGCTTGATTTCCCCCCCCCCACCAGATTTATTTATAAAACGCCCAAACCTGCTTTGGATCCAAATGTTCAGGAACGTCATGAGCTCAGCTACTTGAAGATTGACTAGCCAGAGTATCAGACCACATTCATCCTGGTGATTGGCCACAGGAGTGCAGCTTGTGGTGCCTTTAATGCTTTACAATGATAAATTTGTGTCTTGGCAGAAAGTGTCACTGTGTGTGCCGGTGAGGCCAGGACTGGTGACAATGAGGCCTGTTTGAGGCCTGGGCCTCAGGTGGCCATCAGTGCCCCAGGCCTTCCTCCCCTGTGTGGGGATGATCAATCAGAGAGCCAGGTTGCTCAACTTCGCTATTTCCAAGAGGTTTTATTACGCTCAGTCCCTGTAGAGGTAAAATAAACAGCTACCATGTTATCCGTCTGCCAGGCAACACAGCTCACCTGATTCATCCCACATCTTCGGTATGGCACATGCTGAGAGGCTATACAGGCAGAGCCTCTCTGTGTCCTGTGCTAATAATCTCTCTGTCTTTGTCTGTAGGAATATGATGTGGAGTGGGGTAAGAAGATCCAGAGTGAGAAGTTCCGCTGGCATAACTCTCAGTGGCTGGAGATGGTGGAGAAACCGGCAGATGGATGGAAGCAGAGCCTTTCATGTATGGAGATGATGGAGAACCCTTTCTCCAAAATGGTGACATCCTGGAACGGCCAGACCTCTTCTACAGCGCAGGTTATATTGGACGAGGATTTAGATAAATATAGCTGCTTTTAAATAGTAGTTCTTATAAACAGGGGGTTTAAATTTAGTATTTTTTTAAATATGTCAGCATACTTTGAGTTAGTTTTTATTTTTATTTTGTATATCTTTGTAAGCATTATTTTTTCTCCTGGTGTACAATTTTGTCCCCATATACAAGATATTTCCTCTGGTATTTCTTTGGTAATTATGACAGTGTTGATTGTTTTCAAAACATATTAATGAACTGAAAGTATTGATTGATATGTTTAATAATTGATGAAACATTCCTCTTTGTTGATTCGAGATTCTAAATGTGTATGTTTTTCAGTAAAAATAATAAAATAAAAAATAGTTATTGGGGTAAAAAGACATGATTTCAGTTAACCTTTTAATTTTTGTTTTTAGCATTTTAATGTGGTTTTAATTCATCATTAATTCATCATCAATCATTTAAAATAAATTAAATATTAACACCCTACTTTTGGGGTTGGCTGGTTCCACAAAAAATCTCTAATCATATCTCTCATATATTAATACAAAATATACTGAGATATGTAATCTAGTAAAAAATCCTATATTACTTTTAGATAATTTTTATAATTATTATTTTGATCATTTTAATTTAAAATTGTAGATATTTTGTTTAAATTTAAATTAGAATTTTAATAATAAAGTGCAAAAGACTATGAGTAATTTGATGCATCTCTGTATTTTCTGTAATGCTTTAGCACAGAGGTGCCACTGAAAATCGATCTCTTTGTGATTCCCACAGATGGAATAATCCCAGCAGATGGTGCCATTAGTCCAGAGTTCTTCACCGACTTCCAAATGGAGATGTTTAGGACCGCAGGGTTTCCCCAGCAGGTACATTTTAAATATGATGAATGAGTGTACAATCTGCCTTTTGTTATTACTGCATCACACACACACACCTTTGCCAGTTTTGTTGGCTTTAGCAGGAAAGGACTCAAAATTGCGTCAAAGAGTCCTCCGGCATCCCAGCAGGACGCAGCACTCCTCCAACAGTAATACCCTCACTTTGAGAGTAAACACAGCTCCCTCTATTCAGCCTTTTCCAAAACTGCTTCAGTTGCCATATACCTACTGTTTAGGGTTGTCAGAGCTACTAATGTGATGACTTGATGCTATGATTTATGGTGTGGCCCACTTTGTCATGGGACTTATTGCAAAATATTTGAGCTTCCAAATATTCAACTCATTAATCAAAGAAGGATTATTTGATATGGGGCCGTTAATGATAATACAGTGACCCCTTTACATGATTAGACGGTCCTATGTGTTAGGTATTATATATATAAAAACAGGGAGAGCTGCTGAATTATACATTAGTCTCTGAGAGAAAGGATGAAAGTCGGAGAGAGAAGAGGCACTGAAATAAAGGAGCATGTGAATATGGCGGCAGAGGAAGCCATGTTTGTTTTTCACAGCTCTTTGTAAGCGATACCTGTCGAATACACTGAGAGTGCAAAGGGAATTGTGCGGCCTGAAAAGTGTGGTTTTCATTTTGTCCGTGTGGTGTTAGAGATCCAGGTTAACACAATAATGAAATCCAGCCTAGGTTCCCCTGCGCTGAATCAGGAGCCAGACACACTGGGAACGGCTCTTTTATAAGCCTTTAATAGAATCACTTCTATTTTATAGAATAGCACGGAGCAATATTTCATTTAGCACATAAAATAACGCTTAGTTATTTCAGATGGAAACAAATTCTTGGCTGCATTTGCTTGAAAATATATGAGTTCCTCATGTGTGAATGTTATGATTAGACCAAAAACACATTACAAGGTAATTAATATAATATTTAAAAATGAAATAAGATTATTTTAAAGCAGTGAAGCATAAAACATTATTTTTGGTGAAATATTGCCAGGGCTAAACAGGACAAGCACAGTTCCGACAAAAGTATTTGGACGCTTAAGCTACAAAAAAATGTTTAAATGACATTGCATTAGAAAGGTTAAACCACATGGCATTTATTTATTTGACTTTTTTTTGGATACTTTCTGATTGCAAATATTATGTAACATGTCCAGAGGTAATGTGATGAACTACACCTGTGGTTACTCTGCTGGGACACCTGTGTGAGCTTGAGGGGAACTGACTTCAATATATTCACTAATAGAGACCAGTTGGTTTCAAGTAATAGAACAAATGGCTAAATAATTCAAATCAGCTCTGGGAACAGGTCAAGCATGATTTGTTTGCAGATAACACTTGATTTGATATACTACTGTTTGAAGTTTGGGGTCAGTAAGATTTTCTTTTGTTATTTTAAATAAATGCTATTTTTTCAACAAGGGGGCATTTAAATGAATGAAAACTAAATAATCATTTTATCAAGTTTTGTCATTCACCCTTGTGTCATTTCAAAACTGTCATATGTAAATTCTTTTAAAATACTTTATGGTGCTTTTTTGTCTTAATACATAGAAAATAGCACTTTTTTTTCAAATTTTGTGTTTCAATGAAAGAAAGAATTTGATTTGGAAAGAAATGAGGGTGATAAAATGTAACAGAATCATAATTTTTGGGCATCAGAGGAAGGAAAGAGACTGGAAACAGACACTTTCTTGTTTGGAGGTGTCTGGTTTTTTTTTTTTTTTTTAACAGGATCTCACCTCAGTGTTAACTCTCAGGGCCACCGGGGCCAGACATGGGATCTTTTTTCTGTTTGCGTCCAGCCTAAGATCTTTAGATTATCACTAAGTGCACTGTGTCTGTGACCCTCAAGTGTAACGGGCCAAAGGCTGTGTTTCATAAGATGGGTAGAAGGATAAAAGGTAAAACATCTCAAATTATTTTAGTTTAGATTAAATGATTAGACAAATGAACCTAGATGAAAAAAAAGTTTGGTTTCAGTCTCTAGTAACATCATTATTTGTGGAAACCTGCAGAAAATGTCATCTTTTCAACTTTCCTGGAAAGGATGACAGCATCCCTTTGGATTGAATTATTTACTGCAAGAATGATTATAACACAAACACACACTTTTAAGGCCTGTCCTTTACCTGGACACTCTTTGGAGTGATCATATGATTTACAACACGCTGCCTTTTCCATCCCATTAACCCTCTTGAACTTATTCTGTTAGTTGTAATCTTCGGTTTCACCCAATTCTTTGTTAAAAAGCTTGAGTAGTAGAGGGCTGGATGTCAAAGTCAAAATTCCCCAGATGGCAGTGGTGTTCCTCAGAGAAATAAAGACAGGCTTGCTGCCCAGAGAGGTGGGAGTGAAAGGGGTAACGCATGTAACCGATCGCTGGAAGTGATTTGGTCTAAAAACAACACCGCATTATGGGAGCTGGAAGGGGCAAAGCAAACAACCCATATTTTAAGAAGACAGGCTGAAGTTGGATGGGTGATGTTTATTTAAAGGCAGATCATACTAGTCCTGTCCAACTGAGGTGACGTGATCCTGTTAGTCATTTGCTTGAGGAATTATTATACTACTACTGCTTTAAAATCTAATTTTAAATTGGTAAACACTGCTGGTGTGAAAAATACAATGAATACAATATAATTAATTCTGTTGGTGATTTGACTTGAAAAATTGACTTCAACTTCCATATATATATATATATATATATATATATATATATAATTTATTATTATTTATTTTTTTACGCTTTGTTTCACAAAGTGCTTCAAAATTTAAGTTAAAAGTTAATCAATCTAATTTATATATATTATTACTTCTATTTGTGGTATTGGAGCAGTTGTGTGTTTTAAGCTTGGTAGTTCTGTTTTGCAGGATCAGAGCGCCATCTAGTGATGCTAATGACCTTTATCTAATCCATACAAAAGTAATTTCCTGATAAAATACACATTAACACGATTTATGTTAGTTTTTGTGATTCATCTCTTCATCGGTGATGTGAACTGGCTGACAGTTGTCTGTGTTTTTCTTCCTCCAGTTCTTTGACAGATGGGTACGGACAGATGGGTGTCACTCCAGCACGTCCTGCCACGGCTTACGGCTTTCGGCCTGATGAGCAGTTTTATTACGGTTACACGGCATCACGGTAGGAGAATGTCAGGAAAGACCTAAAACCTATTAAAAACCAATTAAATGGTTCTCAAAAGATGCTAGTTAAGTCTCTTTACCATTTCGAATGAAAGCAACACTACTGATTTTTCTTCATCATCAGTATTTTCTTCTGTGTGTAATATGTGTATATTACATTCCATGTGAATCTCCATCTGAATGTGTTTTAAGCTGAATGTTCTCCGTGAAGCTATGATTTGCAGCGCTCACTTTGAGCTCGATCATGTAGTTTTAACATGTCCTACTTTAGCCTACTGTGTGTTGCTTGTCAACACTGAAGAAACTAATGGCACCGCATTGCCTTTTCTGTGCAATACAACAAAAGTAGGATTTTAGTTGCATGCTGTTTCAGTGATGTAGGTGATTAAGTTATGATCGTTGGAAAACACCATCTATTTGTGCATTCAAGCAAATCTGTTTAATGCATGACATTTGCTTAGGTTTCTGGAAGAAAAATATTTCATGTACTTAGTCAATCATTGTCATAATAGGATTCCTTCCGTTTTGCATATGTTTACATAAAGCAACTGATCTAATGGTCATTTAATGATAGTGGGTCACATATGAAATAACATTTTGTTAAAATCCATTTCATACATGACAACACAGCACAGTGCCCACGGGAACAATAATGTCACTTTACAGTCTTAATATCTACTCACTAATGTGATCGTGCAAAACATTGTTGCCTGTTTCTTTGCTTTTGATACTGTAGCACCAGTTTTATAACACATCTTGGCTTGGTGCACTGCTAACAGCTTCATATGTATTTTCTAATGTAGCCAAACTCAAGTGTTCTTTTGAAGTAATACTGGTCTCTTCATGTGCGTTTTAGTATTTTATGAAACTCTGTTCATTGGTGCCTGAGACTTGTCTTGATTACTGTTTTATATAAATTGCCTTTTTATTAATGTGCTGCAATATGAAATACATAAATTGATGTGCAAAAGCTTTCCTTGCGTATGTTACTTTGATAGAAATCTTTTGCATATGGTTGGGTAAGCAAATGCTTACCTTGTTTACTTTCATTGATTGCAGTGAAATGCTGTGCATCTCATTCATTCTTAATCATTCACTGCCATCATTCAGACATTCCTTAAAAGAGTGGTTATGCATATTTATGAATTGACGGCTGTCTTATTGTTAATGTGGATCTCATAAAGGGAGCCATCTCCATATAACACAGATCTCAGTGGTTTTGCTGAATGTACCTGCAGGCACATGTGGCAAATGTACTTTACTTGTCACTCAACATTTGTTCATTACAACAAACAGCAGCTCGCTGTCGATATGTCACAGATCCAGATTCCATGGAAAACAAACCTGTCAGGCCTGCATTGTGGGTCTAAAGTAAACAGTCATCCTGGTTGTGCAGACTTTGACAAAGCTTTGCATTTTGGGAAAATGTATAAGAACCTTGTTGTTTAAACTTTGCTCATGTTGTGTAGATTGAAAACTAC
>NW_020529244.1:0-29837 GCF_003368295.1 Carassius auratus
ACTGTGTAAATGATTGTATGCCAACAACAAATAGAATTTGTGTAATTTAGAAACAGCATTATGTGCAATTTACATTTTTGCAATGAATGTTGATTTATTATAGTTAAAAATAAATTTCATTTAAGTTTGGGTTATCTGTTGTTAATTGTGACCTTATAGTGATGTGAAAAGGCTAGAACAGAAGCTGAGGAAGAAAACGTTAACTGTAATCAAATTTATTTAAAGAAAAAGCAATTTGTTCAGTTAAGCATTATTTAATAAAGTTAAATAATATAAAAAACATGAAGTACACATGTTTGTGTTCTGAAACACCCTACATATTGTGGAAGAAACTTTCAAATTTAAATCAGATCACAAAAGCAGATTACAGCTAACATTCAGAATAAGGAACCAGCAAACATTAAAGTGTAAGAAGAAAGGAAATAGAAAGGCTCTTCATGGACAAATTGGGTGAATAGAAGAGGAAAAGATGGTGACTGCAGGCTGGGGGTTACCAAGGTTTTGGTGGGGCGATTGGATGTTGCATGTGAAAGCAGGGCAGGTGCCAGTAAGTCTAGTCACAGTGATTTAGGCTGCAGGGCGGCTGCTATGTGATACTCAGTATGGGACTGTATGCTTTGCATACTCACCACTGCCTTTTTACTCTCTCTCCGGGCCTCCTGCTTATCATTAACATCAGGGGCGATGTTGACAACCCTTGACCACTTCAGCCCAGGCCTGGACCTCTGCCCACTCCCTTTTCCCCCACGCTCCCTTCCTGGACCCCTACTGTCCCCTCAGGTAGCAGAGTCCAGTCCTCTGTTCCTCTTGGGGTGTGGTGACGTTAGCCAAGCTAATGCAGTGTGACATGTAAGGTTTGTGTCTAAAGTTAGGATTCGCATGAGAAAATCAGCAACCCCTGTATGTCTGGGAAAAGTACAAATTGGGTGCTGGAGTTTGGAAAAAATGTTTCAGGTCTGTCAGCTTTTTTTTTGTGGGACAAAGGCGGGTTTGATTGGAGTTCTTAGGTGGGTCAGGACTTCAAGGCGCTTGCTGACTTTGTTGAGTTGTATCTTTCAGGAAAGAAGGGGCACTTGAGCTTGAAGTTTTTTGGGTATGGAGTTAACTGGACTAAAATTTAGCTGGTAGGGTGTTTTTTTTTTTTTTTTATATTTATAATTTTTGTAATTTTTCTTTTATTTCAGAAAGAATGCAATTAAATTGATCAGTGAAATGACAGTAAAGAAATAATATTACAATGATTTATATTTTCAGATAAATGCTGTTTTAACTTAATCAAAGAAATGTATCACTCGTCCACAAAATTTTTCAGTGCCACAGCTGTTTTAAAACATTGATAATATAATAAAAAAATGTTTTATTGAGCACCAAATCAGCATATCCGAATGATTTCTTAAAGGATCATGCGACACTGAAGACTGGAGTAATGGCTGCTGACATCATCACTCTTGGGCAAGTGCTCTGAGTGTTTATTATTTTCCTGGTGTTTTGTTTGTAAGGTAATGAAGATGTTTGTTTGACATCCTGGTGAGGAGAGGATTGACTGCAGAGGCTGCATTTTCCTTCTGCATCAACCTGGCTGCCAACAAGAGGAATGCCCAGATTATGTGTGAAGTGAGAACAGATACAAATGTGCAAACAAAAAACATTGAAGAGCAGACTCCGTGCTTAATTGAATGTTTCATTGAAGGCAATGGTCCTGAAGATGCTGATGAAGAGAGCACTGAAGCTAAAGGATCCTCTGATGATGAAGATGATCCGAAATATATCTCAGCATGATGGACCTTCTAAAAATCTTTTCATTGTGAGAGTCAAAACCGAGAATATACTCACCAAGTTCATTTAGAAATTTGAATTGATGTTTATTCCATTGAAAACTAATAAGCATGTGATGTGTTTGAGGATTATGTTGGTGACCCTGGCGGCTCAGAATCGGACTGAAGGAAGAGGAGGAGTTTTGTGATTGAGTGCT
Organism: Carassius auratus; assembly: GCF_003368295.1. Taxonomy (NCBI): domain Eukaryota; kingdom Metazoa; phylum Chordata; class Actinopteri; order Cypriniformes; family Cyprinidae; genus Carassius; species Carassius auratus. The sequence continues at coordinate 1,973 of NW_020529244.1, forward strand.
TGGGAACTCTTTCCCAATCTCACTATTCCTGATCTTGACTGGGAACTTTTGCTAAAGGAGTACAACCTGGTGCCTTATCTCAAAGACCACCTCAAACCAGGTCTGTCTCAATCAACTTTACTGTTTATTCACGATGGACAATATATGAGAATATTAGTTGCAGGGTCTCACGATATGTGACTTGCTGTTGTTTTCTTCTTCAGGCTCTGCAGAGGATGACCTCATTTTGGAGGTGGTGATCATGATTGGCACTGTCTCCATGGACGACTCCTGTGCTGTAATGTTGGCCAAATCAGGCATCATTCCTGCTCTAATAGAGCTGCTGAATGGTGGGAAACCTTCTGATACTCAGCGTGCTTTTAAAGTGCATGTTCCTGTAATTGTTGTTTTTTTTTGACATATGTTAGTGGAAGTTGAGGAATGACAATCTCTTTCTTCCTTCCATCCTCAGCCCAGCAAGAAGATGACGAGTTTGTCTGTCAGATTGTGTACGTCTTTTACCAAATGGTGTTTCACCAGGCCACCCGAGATGTCATCATAAAAGAAACGCGTATCCTTCAGCTTGTAAAACCTGCAGTTGCGTGATGTTGTTGTTCAGTCATACAGCAGTTCCTCTTTCAAAGGTTTTGTCCTTGACCGTTATCTTATCAGAGGCTCCTGCATATCTCATTGACTTGATGCATGACAAAAATGCAGAAATACGCAAAGTGTGTGACAATACATTGGACATCATTGCTGTGAGTATGAATCTGTACCTGTATGCTGTTTTTTTCCCCACCAATTTCAAGTTAAGTTATTTCTTAATATTTCAAACAAGGGTTTATTTTTTAAATTTTAAAAATTTTATTTTGTATTTTTTTATTTAGTATTCATTGTAGTTTATTTAGTAATTCGAAAAAAGTGCTTTTGCCATTTTTATTAGTTTTTTTTATACTTCTAGTTTGCTTTCTATTGATTTATTTTAATTATTTTATCTCCTCAACTTATTTCAGTTATATTTCAGTTAATTGCCAAAGTGGCATTAGTAAGTTTTATCTAACACTGATATTTTATTTCAGATTCATATAAATTAGTGGAAATTTTTTTGACTTCCTCTTTTCTTTTCATTTGAATCAAGAGGGAGACCATCCAATTGTCTTAACCCACACTTTATTGTTATATGGCACATACGGTTTGTAGTCAGGGTCATTTTACATAAAAGAATGTTGGATGAACACCATTGCTAGCGGTTTAAATGTATAAGCTGTTCTGAAGCAGCTCTGTCGCGTGTGATCTGTCCCAGGCCTCAGATTAACGTAATTAGGGTTGGTCTTGAGGCCAAGGGAAGTGTTCCATACATCTGATCGGAAAGGGCCATTAAAGCAGAGAGCCACATCAAAGAGAGAGGAGGAGATGCCTGCTTACTCTCATCTGGGGATAATGGACAGAACGCAGATCTGCTAAATGCCACACATTCACATACATGTTGTTGGTCATCCTCCCTGGTTTCTTTTTTTATGTTATACAAATATGAAAATCTGATGAATATTGTTTAAATGAGTTTTTCTAATTTTGACTTGTCATAGCCAAGTCTTTTTTTTTTCTTTGTGACAGCGGGTTTTAACCCAGACAGGAGAAGTCATTCATAATTCATTTTTACATGCTATTTCTGGACATGCTTGATTTCCCCCCCCCCACCAGATTTATTTATAAAACGCCCAAACCTGCTTTGGATCCAAATGTTCAGGAACGTCATGAGCTCAGCTACTTGAAGATTGACTAGCCAGAGTATCAGACCACATTCATCCTGGTGATTGGCCACAGGAGTGCAGCTTGTGGTGCCTTTAATGCTTTACAATGATAAATTTGTGTCTTGGCAGAAAGTGTCACTGTGTGTGCCGGTGAGGCCAGGACTGGTGACAATGAGGCCTGTTTGAGGCCTGGGCCTCAGGTGGCCATCAGTGCCCCAGGCCTTCCTCCCCTGTGTGGGGATGATCAATCAGAGAGCCAGGTTGCTCAACTTCGCTATTTCCAAGAGGTTTTATTACGCTCAGTCCCTGTAGAGGTAAAATAAACAGCTACCATGTTATCCGTCTGCCAGGCAACACAGCTCACCTGATTCATCCCACATCTTCGGTATGGCACATGCTGAGAGGCTATACAGGCAGAGCCTCTCTGTGTCCTGTGCTAATAATCTCTCTGTCTTTGTCTGTAGGAATATGATGTGGAGTGGGGTAAGAAGATCCAGAGTGAGAAGTTCCGCTGGCATAACTCTCAGTGGCTGGAGATGGTGGGAGAACCGGCAGATGGATGAAGCAGAGCCTTTCATGTATGGAGATGATGGAGAACCCTTTCTCCAAAATGGTGACATCCTGGAACGGCCAGACCTCTTCTACAGCGCAGGTTATATTGGACGAGGATTTAGATAAATATAGCTGCTTTTAAATAGTAGTTCTTATAAACAGGGGGTTTAAATTTAGTATTTTTTTAAATATGTCAGCATACTTTGAGTTAGTTTTTATTTTTATTTTGTATATCTTTGTAAGCATTATTTTTTCTCCTGGTGTACAATTTTGTCCCCATATACAAGATATTTCCTCTGGTATTTCTTTGGTAATTATGACAGTGTTGATTGTTTTCAAACATATTAATGAACTGAAAGTATTGATTGATATGTTTAATAATTGATGAAACATTCCTCTTTGTGATTCGAGATTCTAAATGTGTATGTTTTTCAGTAAAAATAATAAAATAAAAAATAGTTATTGGGGTAAAAAGACATGATTTCAGTTAACCTTTTAATTTTTGTTTTTAGCATTTTAATGTGGTTTTAATTCATCATTTAATTCATCATCAATCATTTAAATAAATTAAATATTAACACCCTACTTTTGGGGTTGGCTGGTTCCACAAAAAATCTCTAATATATCTCTCATATATTAATACAAAATATACTGTAATATGTAATCTAGTAAAAAATCCTATATTACTTTTAGATAATTTTTATAATTATTATTTTTGATCATTTTAATTTAAAATTGTAGATATTTTGTTTAAATTTAAAATTAGAATTTTAATAATAAATGCAAAAGACTATGAGTAATTTGATGCATCTCTGTATTTTCTGTAATGCTTTAGCACAGAGGTGCCACTGAAAATCGATCTCTTTGTGATCCCACAGATGGAATAATCCCAGCAGATGGTGCCATTAGTCCAGAGTTCTTCACCGACTTCCAGAATGGAGACCTGTTAGGACCGCAGGGTTTCCCCAGCAGGTACATTTAAATATGATGAATGAGTCAAACTGCCTTTTGTTATTACTGCATCACACACACACACCTTTGTCTGCCAGTTTTGTTGGCTTTAGCAGGAAAGGACTCAAAAATGCTGCGTCAAAGAGTCCTCCGGCATCCCAGCAGGACGCAGCACTCCTCCAACAGTAATACCCTCAGCTTTGAGAGTAAACACAGCTCCCTCTATTCAGCCTTTTCCAAAACTGCTTCAGTTGCCATATACCTACTGTTTAGGGGTTTCAGCAGAGCACTAATGTGATGACTTGATGCTATGATTTATGGTGTGGCCCACTTTGTCATGGGACTTATTGCAAATATTTGAGCTCTGTTCCAAATATTCAACTCATTAATCAAAGAAGGGATTATTTGATATGGGGCCGTTAATGATAATACAGTGACCCCTTTACATGATTAGACGGTCCTATGTGTTAGGCTTATAACATAGATCTAAAAACAGGGAGAGCTTGCTGAATTATACATTAGTCTCTGAGAGAAAGGATGAAAGTCAGAGAAGAGGCATTGAAAAATAAGGAGCATGTGAATATGAGGGGGAGGAGGGCGGCAGAGGAAGCCATGTTTGTTTTTCACAGCTCTTTGTAAGCGATACCTGTCGAATACACTGAGAGTGCAAAGGGAATTGTGCGGCCTGAAAGTGTGGTTTTCATTTTGTCCGTGTGGTGTTAGAGATCCAGGTTAACACAATAATGAAATCCAGCCTAGGTTCCCCTGCGCTGAATCAGGAGCCAGACACACTGGGAACGGCTCTTTTATAAGCCTTTAATAGAATCACTTCTATTTATAGAATAGCACGGAGCAATATTTCATTTAGCACATAAATAACGCTTAGTTATTTCAGATGGAAACAAATTCTTGGCTGCATTTGCTTGAAAAATATGAGTTCCTCATTGTGAATGTTATGATTAGACCAAAAACACATTACAAGGTAATTAATATAATATTTAAAAATGAAATAAGATTATTTTAAAGCAGTGAAGCATAAAACATTATTTTTGGTGAAATATTGCCAGGGCTAAACAGGACAAGCACAGTTCCGACAAAAAAGTATTTGGACGCTTAAGCTACAAAAAAATGTTTAAATGACATTGCATTAGAAAGTGTTAAACCACATGGCATTTATTTATTTGACTTTTTTTGGATACTTTCTGATTGCAAATATTATGTAACATGTCCAGAGGTAATGTGATGAACTACACCTGTGGTTACTCTGCTGGGACACCTGTGTGAGCTTGAGGGGAACTGACTTCATATATTCACTAATAGAGACCAGTTGGTTTCAAGTAATAGAACAAATGGCTAAATAATTCAAATCAGCTCTGGGAACAGGTCAAGCATGATTTGTTTGCAGATAACACTTGATTTGATATACTACTGTTTGAAGTTTGGGGTCAGTAAGATTTTCTTTTGTTATTTTAAATAAATGCTATTTTCAACAAGGGGGCATTTAAATGAATGAAAACTAAATAATCATTTTATCAAGTTTTGTCATTCACCCTTGTGTCATTTCAAAACTGTCATATGTAAATTCTTTTAAAATACTTTATGGTGCTTTTTTGTCTTAATACATAGAAAATAGCACTTTTTTTTTCAAATTTTGTGTTTCATGAAAGAAAGAATTTGAATTTGGAAAGACATGAGGGTGATAAAATGTAACAGAATCATAATTTTTGGGCATCAGAGGAAGGAAAGAGACTGGAAACAGACACTTTCTTGTTTGGAGGTGTCTGGGTTTTTTTTTTTTTTTTTAACAGGATCTCACCTCAGTGTTAACTCTCAGGGGCCACCGGGGCCAGACATGGGGATCTTTTTTTCTGTTTGCGTCCAGCCTAAGATCTTTAGATTATCACTAAGTGCACTGTGTCTGTGACCCTCAAGTGTAACGGGCCAAAGGCTGTGTTTCATAAGATGGTAGAAGGATAAAAGGTAAAACATCTCAAATTATTTAGTTTAGATTAAATGATTAGACAAATGAACCTAGATGAAAAAAAAGTTGGTTTCAGTCTCTAGTAACATCATTATTTGTGGAAACCTGCAGAAAATGTCATCTTTTCAACTTTCCTGGAAAGGATGACAGCATCCCTTTGGATTGAATTATTTACTGCAAGAATGATTATAACACAAACACACACTTTTAAGGCCTGTCCTTTACCTGGACACTCTTTGGAGTGATCATATGATTTACAACACGCTGCCTTTTCCATCCCATTAACCCTCTTGAACTTATTCTGTTAGTTGTAATCTTCGGTTTCACCCAAATTCTTTGTTAAAAAGCTTGAGTAGTAGAGGCTGGATGTCAAAGTCAGAAATTTCCCCAGATGGCAGTGGTGTTCCTCAGAGAATAAAGACAGGCTTGCTGCCCAGAGAGGTGGGAGTGAAGGGGGTAACGCATGTAACCGATCGCTGGAAGTGATTTGGTCTAAAAACAACACCGCATTATGGGAGCTGGAAGGGGCAAAGCAAACAACCCATATTTTAAGAAGACAGGCTGAAGTTGGATGGGTGATGTTTATTTAAAGGCAGATCATACTAGTCCTGTCCAACTGAGGTGACGTGATCCTGTTAGTCATTTGCCTTGAGGAATTATTATACTACTACTGCTTTTAAAATCTAATTTTAAATTGGTAAACACTGCTGGTGTGAAAAATACAATGAAATACAATATAATATAATTCTGTTGGTGATTTGACTTGAAAAATTGACTTCAACTTCCATATATATATATATATATATATATATATATATATAATTTATTATTATTTATTTTTTTACGGCTTTGTTTCACAAAGTGCTTCAAAATTTAAGTTAAAAGTAAATCAATCTAATTTATTATAATTATTACTTCTATTTGTGGTATGGAGCAGTTGTGTTTTAAGCTTGGTAGTTCTGTTTTGCAGGATCAGAGCGCCATCTAGTGATGCTAATGACCTTTATCTAATCCATACAAAAGTAATTTCCTGATAAAATACACATTAACACGATTTATGTTAGTTTTTGTGATTCATCTCTTCATCGGTGATGTGACTGGCTGACAGTTGTCTGTGTTTTTCTTCCTCCAGTTCTTTGACAGATGGGTACGGACAGATGGGTGTCACTCCAGCACGTCCTGCCACGGCTTACGGCTTTCGGCCTGATGAGCAGTTTTATTACGGTTACACGGCATCACGGTAGGAGAATGTCAGGAAAGACCTAAAACCTATTAAAAACCAATTAAATGGTTCTCAAAAGATGCTAGTTAAGTCTCTTTACCATTTCGAATGAAAGCAACACTACTGATTTTCTTCATCATCAGTATTTTCTTCTGTGTAATATGTGTATATTACATTCCATGTGAATCTCCATCTGAATGTGTTTTTAAGCTGAATGTTCTCCGTGAAGCTATGATTTGCAGCGCTCACTTTGAGCTCGATCATGTAGTTTTAACATGTCCTACTTTAGCCTACTGTGTGTTGCTTGTCAACACTGAAGAAACTAATGGCACCGCATTGCCTTTTCTGTGCAATACAACAAAAGTAGGATTTTAGTTGCATGCTGTTTTCAGTGATGTAGGTGATTAAGTTATGATCGTTGGAAACACCATCTATTTGTGCATTCAAGCAAATCTGTTTAATGCATGACATTTGCTTAGGTTTCTGGAAGAAAAATATTTCATGTACTTAGTCAATCATTGTCATAATAGGATTCCTTCCGTTTTGCATATGTTTACATAAAGCAACTGATCTAATGGTCATTTTAATGATAGTGGGTCACATATGAAATAACATTTTGTTAAAATCCATTTCATACATGACAACACAGCACAGTGCCCACGGGAACAATAATGTCACTTTACAGTCTTAATATCTACTCACTAATGTGATCGTGCAAAACATTGTTGCCTGTTTCTTTGCTTTTGATACTGTAGCACCAGTTTTATAACACATCTTGGCTTGGTGCACTGCTAACAGCTTCATATGTATTTTCTAATGTAGCCAAACTCAAGTGTTCTTTTGAAGTAATACTGGTCTCTTCATGTGCGTTTTAGTATTTATGAAACTCAGTTTCATTGGTGCCTGAGACTTGTCTTGATTACTGTTTTATATAAATTGCCTTTTTATTTAATGTGCTGCAATATGAAATACATAAATTGATGTGCAAAAGCTTTCCTTGCGTATGTTACTTTGATAGAAATCTTTTGCATATGGTTGGGTAAGCAAATGCTTACCTTGTTTACTTTCATTGATTGCAGTGAAATGCTGTGCATCTCATTCATTCTTAATCATTCACTGCCATCATTCAGACATTCCTTAAAAGAGTGGTTATGCATATTTATGAATTGACGGACTGTCTTATTGTTAATGTGGATCTCATAAAGGGAGCCATCTCCATATAACACAGATCTCAGTGGTTTTGCTGAATGTACCTGCAGTGCACATGTGGCAAATGTACTTTACTTGTCACTCAACATTTGTTCATTACAACAAACAGCAGCTCGCTGTCGATATGTCACAGATCCAGATTCCATGGAAAACAAACCTGTCAGGCCTGCATTGTGGGTCTAAAGTAAACAGTCATCCCTGGTTTGTGGCAGACTTTGACAAAGCTTTGCATTTTGGGAAAATGTATAAGAACCTTGTTGTTTAAACTTTGCTCATGTTGTGTAGATTGAAAACTACCTTGCTGAAAATGGCACATTTCTTTCTGAAGGATTTCTCATAAAGATTCACAAAGGACACTTCCTATGATATTCAAATGCAAACAAAGCAACTCATTTTTACATATTAGCTTAAAACAATAATTAAATAAGATGATCTATATTACATTCATTTTATTAAAACAATCTTTATTAGAATAAAAACATTTAATTCTATTTAACTACTTTTATAAAACGTGTGTGTGTGTGTGTGTGTATATATATATATATATATATATACTACCTTTTGAAAAGTTGTTGTCGGTAAGATTTTTTTAAATATTAATATTCTGAAATATTATTACAGTTTAAAATAAGTTTTCTATTTTATAATGTAATTGTATAGGTGTTCTGTATATTATTATAGTGGAAATTGTGATACTTTAAGATATTTTGATGAATACAAAGTTGAAAAGGACAGCATTTAATCCAAAAAAAACAAAAAAATTCTACTGTTTTTAGTGTCAGTTTTCATCAATTTCATCAATATAATTTTTTTTTTTTTATCTTACTGACCCCAAACATTTGAATAGTGGTGTGTGTGTATATATATATATATATATATATATATATATATATATGCAGTCAACTATAATTACCTTCTCCTCAATGATGAAGCCAACTTAAAAATGTACAATTTGTCAAGGGGTGAAGGTGTTTTCGATCATGACCCCACATGGTCCTTGAAACTTAAACTACAGCATCTTGTTCATCGAACATTTGAACTTGAGCTTTTTCTCCATTGTCTTTAGAGGTCTGAACTACGTCCTCTATTTCAATAACCTCCACTACCAGGTCCCGGATCTCCTTCACACAGTCCAGGGGCCTGGGCTCATCCTCTAGGTTTGGTAGAGACTGGGATTCTGAGGCTTTTTCTGAAAGATCCATGATTTGTTTGCCTGTGATCTCTTTGTAGATATCTCTGTCCTCTGCATCTTGAATAGATAAACAAACTGAGTTTGGATATGTGCTTTCTACATGTATTAGTGGCTTTATCCGGACCGAATCATTTGATGAATCTTCTGTCATTTCCTCACTGTTGTCCTCGGTTTCAACAGGCTCATCAGTAGAGCCAGAGGTTTTCATACAGATTGGGTTGACCACTACTGTGGGTTCATTAGCAAAGTCTGAAGAAGTTGCATCATCTCCTGTCGGTAAATTGCTGCTACCAGCACTTTTTCCAGCTTCCGTTACCTTAATAATGGGAGTGGAACTGAACAAAGCTTCCATGGCATTTGTAGTGAGTTCTGGTTTAGTCACAGCTGATGTTTCCAAGGTTGATGTTTCATCAGTGACAAATACATCATCACTGAGTGTTTTGTTTTCTCCTTTATTGATTTTACCCATGATGGGCAGAGCTTGGTTCAGTGCACCTCTTTCTGACGCGTGAACAGTCACAGATTGGTTTGCTGTCAGCGGATTGCCCAGCAGCGGGGAGGGTGGCATGGGTGTGCGCAGGCTTGAGGAGGTGTTTAAGTGTCCTGGGCTGCTGGGTGCAGATCCTGGGGGTGTGAAGGACAAGCTGGACACACTGAAATTGTATCTGCTCTCTGAGAACAAGTTGAATTTCTTCTTGCTGGCTGCCTCCTTGACCACTGCCAATCAGAAGCACAAATTAGATTTGAGAATTGTATTTTAGGGAAATCTTAAAGCTAATTCTAATAATAATAATATATAGTAATAATTTCTAGGGCCCTATGAAATCCATTTATTTTTTCTCAAATTCCAGTTTTTCCTGTTTACATTTTTCAGGATTCCATTTGTTCTCCTTCTCTAGATTCTGTTTTAATGGTTAAATAAATTGTATCAAAATTCTGTTCATTTTTTCCATTGTTTTGTTTTTAGTTTTTTGACTCTTATAGTTATAATGGTTAAATTAAATTTAATCAAAAAGGTGTCCGGTTAATTGAAACAATGAAATGGCAATTTATTAAAAGTTTAAGAAAATGTAAATTTTTAAGGTCCTATGAAATGTTTTCTTTTTTTTTTCACTCTAATTATTTTTATTTGATCAAATTCTGTTTTCCATACATTTTCTGGGTTCCATTTTAATGGATTCATTAGATATGAATAATCAAAAGCATCTCTGATTGTTATTATTAATGTTATTAAAATCTATTATTCTTGTGATGGCAAAGCTGAATTTTCAGCAGCCATCACTCAAGAAACATTACTTATTATTATCTTATTATATATTGGAAACAGTTGTGTTGTTATATATTTTTGAAAACTTTAATCCATTTTTTCAGGATACTTTGATTCCTAGAAAGTTCAAAAGAACAGCATTTATTTGAAATAGAAATCTTTGTGTGACAATGTAATAGTATTTACTGTCATTTTACTGATCCATTTAATGCTTCCTTGCTGAATAAAAGTATTAATTTCTTTAAAAAAACATACTGACCCCAAATATTTGAATGTTTGTTCAGTCTTAAAAAATATAATTTGGTTTAATATTTTGTTATAATACAAAGACATCTATACGTGTTTATTTTTTTTTTTTACATTTTGCGGCCACTGTACATGCATTAATTTATTTTTAATTCAGTGATTTATACCTACTGTTATAATGACCCTAATATCAATAACAGCTTTGTAAAGGCAATGTATCGAGGCTTTGCTCTGATCATGTGACATACCCATGCTGACGTCTTTTTCCAGTATCTCCTGGATAATGTCCTCATACACGTTTTCCACATTAATGAAGTTTGTATAATCAGCAAATATGTACTGCTCAAATTTGGGTAGTTCCTAAAAGTACATTTTGAGAAAAGACACATTTATTAGAAGATGTAAACCATCAATGGTAAATATATGAAACTTCACTTCACTTGTATTTACTTAGCTGTTTATTTATCATTATGCAACTAATGTCAAATGTACCTCTTTGAAGGAGGGGGCCAGGTGCTTCTTGATGCTGGGCAGAGTGATGTTGATCAAAGCCTCCTGCAAGATCCTCTTCCTCACTGTGCTGCTGTCATAATCAAATTGCTAAAGGACGAAGACAAATTAAATGAAGCAATCTAACACAGACATCTGTGTTTGAAGATTAAAAGTTATAGGTTTACCTTCAGAACCCTGTTTGAAGCCTTTAGCATAGCCATTGAAAGACTGGCTGATGGATCCTCCAGAGCCTTTCGCACAAGCAGCTCAAAGGTGTACTCTGTATTCTCCATCAGCTAAAACAATCACACAATAGACACGCTTTGGATCAGAATCAGTCACAGAAAGTTCCAGAAGAGTTGGCTTCTTGGATGCACAGTTTTGGGTACCTGTTTTAATTCTGTCTGTGTGCTGTCCACTAGACCTTTAATGCAGTAGTTGAAGGTTTGCTGTAGCTCTTGGACGTGATCAGCCAATCCATTCACTTTCTCATAAGAGCTCTGGAAATTAGCCCTGCTCATCTTAAACAGAGCCTTCAGTCAGAGAGATAGAGTATTCAGTTAAATATAGTTCAAGTCATGAGGACTTTTTCTAGTGATTCATTCTAAATGTGTCTGTTGTTCTCACCTGTCGGAGCTCCTCCTTCTGCTCAACGTCCTGGAAGTCCTGACACAGCTGCTCCATCATGCTCTCGCTCAAGTCCCGGGCCTCTGTGAAGCCCTGGCTTATGGGTCCCATCACTTCCTCCAAGATGGCTGGCAGGAACGGCTGCACCTGCTCTGTGCAGTATTTCGTTGCTGGCTCAGTTACCATGGCTAACCAGGTGGGAAGAAAAAAAAATGTAGTACTTAGAGCCAGCTATATATATACTATATATATAAAAAATATTTTTACAACAGCAACTGGGACCAAAATCACATTAACCTTCACTAATGAACATGTAAAAGAAATATTCATTTATGTTTATATTTACATCCAAAACTACCCTTGAAAAGTTTTAGGTCGGTAAGATATTTTTGAAAAAGGCTGCATTTATTTGATTACAGTAAAATGGCATTAGTTAATAATTTTTTATATTCTAATATATTCTAACTCCAGTCTTCAGTGTACATGATTCTTCAGAAATCATACTAATATGCTGATTTTGGTGTTTAAGAAAATTTCTTATTCTTATAAATACTGAAAACGAAAACTTAATCATTTTTTCAGGATATATAAAAAGTTTTTTTTTTTAAATGGCATTTATTTTTAAAATATAAATGCTTCATTGCAAATATAAATGTTTTTAATTTCACTGTAAAATGCACCCTTGTTGAATAAACGTATTAATTCCTTAAAACCTTTTGAACGGGTGTAAATTATGTAATAGTACATTTGGCGAGTGAGAGATTTGATTTATTTTTTGAATGGCTCTTAAAAGCAAGAATCGAGATCATGTACCTCTGAGCTTGCTCTCCAGGAAAGCTCTTGAGCTGGTGATCTGGTCCATATGAGAGCGCATGAGCCCGTCCTGTTGTTTCACCATCTCTTGGCACTGCTGCTTCAGTGTTTTCATCCTTCCAAACAGATGCTCTTGCAGCAGGAAATAAGTGGCTTCAACCGTCTAGAAGACAAATGGCTGGGGTCAAGGGTCATTCATTAATAACATTAATCATTGATACGTCTCCTATTAATCATTCTTTGTTTTTCAGTGAGGAATATGTCAGTAATCACAGCTATGGAATGTAATGGGTTTCTGGTTTGTTTCTGGTGTGTTCCACCCTTTAGGGAACACCATAGGGACATTTCTGGCCTCCCTGGCCTAGAGCTATAAGATGCACTTCAGCATCACACCCCAGTTTCAAGTATCAAGGGCAGGTTCTAGAAAAATCCAACGCCATAATGGGAATTCATCTGTACAATCGCTACAGCAGTAACAGAAGATCCAAGTAGGAAAGAAACACACCGCAAACCACACTCTCCTCTTGTCTGCCCTCTTGCTTTTCAAACATGGCTCCAATTCTTTCTCTAGAAAGTGCATCAAGTCCTCCATGAACAGATTAGCAAGACCCTAAACACACACAAGATTCAGAAATATTACACACATGTAGCTGAGCAAACACTGAGAGCAAACTCTTAATTGCTAAACCGTAAAAGGCACAGTTTATGTAACCTTAAACCGCAGACTAGACTGAAATGAACTCACTGACTTGCCTTCAGCCATTGCTCAAACGCAATCCAAATAAACTAATTTAAATGAACAGAAAAAGTGACAACAGGCAACAGTACTATACAGTATATGTGTAAAATGTATATATTAATGCTATCTAATATAATAACAATAGATTTTGTTTTTAATGTGCCTTTACAACATATAGGAACACAATAACAAATCAACCAAAACTACATATCAAATATAGAATCACAGTAATAAATCATAAATTAAAAGCATTACTAAAAAGATGCGTTTTAAGATGTTTCTTAAAACAATCCAAGGAAGCAGTAGTAGAATATATAGTGGAATATATGGTCATTTATTATGTATTTTTAAGTATTTTTAAGTATTCGTATTTTTTTTACTTACATTTTTTATAAGCAGTTCAAACAAACAAACAAAAAAAGATTGAATTCCCACTGTATGTGTTTATGGTGTCAAACATGAATAATATGCTGTATATTACATCATATGTGATGTATTGATAGTGTGACTTGTAGCTTTGGAGTTTGTTTTATGCTCAAATCTATCATTAAGTGAGAAAAACATGAAATTCTTCTTCTTCAAAAAAAAAAAACTAATTATACCTATATAAAAAGAAAGCGAGAATGAGCCTGTTTGGTTCTGCCCGTTTCCAAATGATGAACATTGTCATAACTGTCACATTAAGTTACAAAGCTGATTTTTTTTAACAGCTAGAACATTCCATGTCATACTAGATCAACAAATGATGATAGCTGTGTTGTTTATTGTGAAAAAAGACACCTACCCGCATATCACTGCCTATGAGCATATCCCATGATTCATACTGGCTTTTCTCTTGCCTGTAGAGCTGAATGGCTTTGAGGAAAGCCTTAACCTCACACGTCTTCTTCTTGAGAAAATCTGTTGAATAGAGTAAATATTTCTTCACACTACAACTTTCACTGGGTCACAATTTCCTACTGTCCTTTCAAAACCGTAAAAAAGTCATACCTTTGTTCTGGTGGCGGACACAGTCAGATAAGATGGAGATGAAATCAACTTGAGCGTCCTCATCTCGGAAACAGAAATAGAAATCCCTGCGGTATGGAAGTCTAAGATAAACTGGGAACTCTCCTGGCATGTCCGCCACACGGGGTGCAAAATCATCCTGGCTGTCTGGAAGGCATGGAAGAATCATTTACAATAAGAACATTAAGATGCATAAAGAAAATAAATAGGATCATTATTTATTTCTTTTGAAAACAAGGTAATGTATCATTCCGTTAGTAATGAATGAGGTTATTATTCAGTAATATTATCGATTCAGTTGCACTGACTACATCAGATGAGGGGAAAAAACTTCTGTCATTAACTTTGTAAAACTGATCTGAACTCAATGAAAAGGTTGTATATCTTGGAGCTGAACAAGTGTGTAAAATTAGCTCTCTTAAAATAGTGTGCATGTACTCTAATTGTACTCACTGTTAGTGCAAGGGCAGCACTGGTTAATCATTTCCATGTATTTCTCTTCTGTAGTCAGAATGGTGCCTCCTGTAGGCATCAGTCTGTGTTGTGGAGGTGAGCCTTTCAGAAACCTCTGCAGGGAATCAGGTAAGAGATGACGGGTTCATGTTATCATCACCTCACACAGCAAAAGATCATTTGTTTTATGGTGTATGATGGCTCATACCTTGTAGCTCTCATAGCACTCCAGGACGTAATTGGCACGGACTACTATGTATCTATCCTTCCACTTCCTGCTGCCATAAAAGCATAGCACATGCTCTTCATACAACACCTTTCCAGGCTCTGGAGAGGCCTGGGTAAACATATATAATCAGTCAATCTCAGAAGGAGATGATGATACATGTCTTTGTTTGAAGTTAACCCATGCATGAGATCGAATTCCTACCCGTTGTTTGAGAAGATGTGTTTGCTCCTCTTTGCGTTGCTCAAGTTCATTTTGGATCTGGGACAGGTAAGCCAGGGAATATTGTTTCCTATAAATCGGTGCAAACTCCTTAAATTTTTCGTCCACTTGCCCTGCATGACAACACAAAACAGAGACAACTTTATTTCATCTTTTTCATGTGGAGTTGCACATTTTTTATCAATTGCATGATATTATTACATGCTACAAGTAACAAAGGGTTTTCATGTAGCCTATTAATAGATGTTATTATTATCATTATCAGAGATTGAGAAATGAAAATAATTGTTGTTTCATGTTAACTTAACAAATGGAACCTTATTGTTATTATTAAAGTGTTACCTTGTTTCAAGAGATAATCAACAACTTTAATTTAAAAAAAAAACTTTAATTCAATTGGAAAAGAATGCAACATCAATGAGTCTGAGCTATAAAAACAACTTGCAGTACAGAGGGCATGAATAAAAATTGAGAGGGAAGGAAACTGCTTGTCTAAAATAACATCCGAAACAAAACAGGTACAGCCGAGATGTGAGTGGAGAGGAAATTTCACAGCAGATTGTCTAAGTGAGCTAAACATCTGAGGCTCTAAGGAACATTGTGTTTTTCTCAGTACCACATACAAAATTAGCTAAACAATACAGCAGCGAACAGAAGATATTAATATGTGTTTACAGCCAATCAGACTACTTCCTGCCTGAACATTTCAACATTCTTGTCAGTGTTATATAGCTGTATAATCTTAATTCTAAAATGGAAAAGTCCAGTTCGGGGGACTGATTGGTCAATACAGCATATACAGGGTATATACTGTATTGTGGTTACATAAAATGAACATTAATATTAAAATGATTTTAAAACACCAACAAATAAATAAATGCAGTTCTCCTGATTAAAAAACCAACATAGTTGGTAATTTTTCTGACTCATTTGCCCCCTCAAAAACTGAAGAACTCGATAAACAATATATATACATATATATATATATATATATATATATATATATATATATATATATATATATATATATATATAGATAGATAGATATAATTTACTTGTGAACGATTAATACTACTTGTAAAAGATATTTGTATCTTTTATATTTTATTAAGTTTTTATTAAATAATAAGCAGTGTTGGGGAGTAACTAGTTACATGTAACGGCGTTACGTAATTTAATTACAAAATTAATGTAACTGTAATTAGTTACAGTTACTAAGAAAAAATGAGTAATTAAATTACAGTTACTTATGAATTTTTTAACGATTACAAAGGGGATTACATTTGAATATTTACACACATCCACATACAGATTTAACTGATTTCTTTCCCAAATTGCACTGACTATTCTAAGACATACGCCCTAATAATTTCCGGGATGCGGAAACACAGTCTGGTTCGTAGAATCCAGTACTTGGAAAAATGGAATGCCTAACGCGGACGGAATATGCCACATTTTGGATGACTAAATCAAAAGTAGGTCAGTACACTTGAATCAAAACATGACATGGACTGGTGTCTGTGAATATCAAGCCCCCAAAATGCAATATATGACTCCTGCACGTTCCGCGTGTCAGTTGAAATCACGCGCGGACTGGACACCGGGAGAACCGGGACAATTCCCGGTGGCCTGCCAGCTTCCTCAGTCTTCCTCAACTTGTCCCAATATTTTAATATCATTATTGTATAATTGCCTGCCGAATGTACTAAATTGATCATTTGCGAATCCGCCATTTGATAATTAAATCTCTAATAAATCTGTTAGTGTCGTGACTCGCGCGCTCTCCGCGCCTCCGCCAAACGGTTTGGATCAGACTCCAAGTAATCAATGCGAAAGAGAGATAAAAGAGTGGACTGTGGAAGCGCACAGCTGGAACAGAGAAGCAGAACTACTGTTCAGGGTTTCAGGTCAGTTTAATCTGTAAAGATGCTTTTTTGACACAACCCTTGCGAAAATTAACATTTTATTATTTTACTATAAATCCAGTGAAAATGGTTACTATTGTTTAACTGTGGTAACCAAAAATTTAAAATTATTTTACAAATTTATTTATTTAAAAATAAATACGAATCCATTTGCAAAACAAAAAACCATACAAGGTTATTGTACTTTTATATAGGCTAATAAAAGCATGGTACATTTTTGTAAGGGAAAAACATGACTCGTGTACAGTATTAGGATTTTTCTATAAATATATTGTAGTATTGTAGAGTATTGTATTGTAAAGTACAGTTTTGTTCAATCTTGAGTATTAAGATGGATAACGGGGCAAAATAATGAGACTGAAGTGAAAAATGGAAGTGAAGGTGCCGTTCAGGAGAGAACTTTAAATTATTTGACATGTCCCCATATTAAAGATTTAAACCTTTTTATGTCAGGTCCATACAAAAAATAGTATTGTCCATGAATTTGTTTGTATGAGTTTGAATTTTCCATTCTGATTTTTTTTCCCCAGTCTGCCCCTCCTGTAAATTAATGGCAAAGACATGCAGTTTCATTTACTACACATAGGCCTACTGAAGCTCGCAGTGTTTTCAACCTCTGCCGTCTCAATATATGAGTACACGGACACATACACATAATTTCTAGAACTAATTTCTTTATATATCATATATAAAGAGACAGCAGTTTAAAAAAAAAAAAAAACACCAATGTTTCAGGAGTTTATTAAACAGCATATGACACATGCTTATTAGATAACTGTATTTGAGGGGATATATATGCTTTTATTTATTATAATGTTCACAAATTTAGAAAAGTAATCAAAAAGTACTCAAAAGTAATTAGTTACATTACTTTAATAAAGTAATTGAAAAGGTTACACTACTATTACATTTTAAACAGGGTAACTTGTAATCTGTAACCTATTACATTTCCAAAGTAACCTTCCCAACACTGATAATAAGGCAGAAAGCTGCATGTCGCCATGACTAACATTTGACTATATTTGTTTCTTCTTAACTGTTTATATACTGTTTTCAGAAATAAAGAAATACATCTTGGCAGTCTTGAGTGAGACGATTTAAAAGCACTTGCCTTGATGTAAAAATGTAGCAGTGTTAATAATACAGTATGTGTAATTAACCGTTTGCCCTGAGCTGATTGAACGTTTGATTTAACACCCAAACCAGAATGTTCACTCTGAGAGGGTGTTCCTACTTTTTAAATTCCTTGTGACCATTTTTTTAAATACATTTTCAGATTCTTGCATTACATAACATGCAACTAAATGTAGATGACAGCTAAAAGCTATGGCATTCACTTCCAACATATCTCACAATTGAGTGAATGTACTGTAATGAGCTGCTCTATCACCGCTCTTCGCAGTCCTCCTTGATCTGTTGTTTTATTTGCAAGAGAGCGATTCATTGTTTTGAAAGGAACTGTGGTTTGAGATGTATTAAATTCTTGAGGTCTAATGTGTAAGATGCTTAGCCTGTTATAGACGTTATGACACGGCATGACCTGCAAAGCCAGTTCTGTATGAACATACCTCAACACAGACATCATTACACTTCAGCAAGTGTACGAGGTTGACAGGGGAATGTTTCTAAACACCTGAACATGTGCTTGTTAGAGTGACATTGAGCAGCTGTTGACCACACACTCACTTTAAAGCACAGCATTTGAGTTTACTCCCAGCTCATTCATAGGAAATGGTCACATTTGTGTTCCAGTAACACAATTAACAGGATACTAAATATAAAGTCACGTAACTGCTTGATATAGCTGTTTTGTGAGATGGAAAACCATCACCATTAAATCAAATTTGACAAAAAATGTATTATTGAATTTAATGTTTTATTTTAATATAGATTTTATTCTATTCTATTTTATATTTAAAATCATCAACTGGTACAATGTAGCACATCGAACATGGTTCAGTTACATGGGAATGCACAGATTGGCTAAATATATACACTAGCTTGAATTCTCTGTAATTTGGTTTCAATGAAAGTGCATGTGAAATGCACAGATACAAAAATACAAATTATTATCAAACTTACTGTGATGGGACTAACATTTTTTAATGCTTTTACACAAAGATACACATCAAAATTAGTAGTACTAGTAGTAAGTTTGTAACAACTTATTCAGGAATGGAGGAATTCATAGTTTCAAATTCAGCAAATGAAAAACATGTTGACCATTTATATAATATTTGGGGGACATGCCCATTTAGCAGTTAAAATTTTTGGGTGCTGAGTTTAGCACTAATAGACATTTTCAGGTACAAATGGCCCTGTTTCCTGAGAATGAGCCTTTCATTCAAAATCAAACTAAGTTTTGAGAATGAATGGAAAAATATCTGAAATGCAGTTTAAAAACATATTTCAACAACACCCTTAGTAACGTCATGCACTTTCAGCATGTTTTGTCAGCTGACAGATCTGAGGTGTTTTTCCATCTGAGCAAATAGCAGAGCTACTGTTAATCCTTTACACACACACACACAACAAAAACCTCCACCCATATCGTTTCAATGGCCGAAAAAAAAGAAAAAAACTGGTTTCTGCTTCTCACTTTTCAGCTGTGCAGGTTGAGAACTGCAGTTATCTGATAAAAGTCATTGTCCAATGAGGCATTTACAAGTGCAAATTCAACATGAATCTTTTTCTACTACAGAAGCCATGCAGTGTAACATCCACTCTCTTTCTCTGCCCATATCATTGCAGTATAGGGAAAAGTTTTGGACAACCTAATATCATCGTTTACTGTAGAGGCGTCCGGAAATAAATTGTTCATGTACAAACAACTTTTAATGCTATTATCACACTAACACTCTTTTAAAGTGAATTCCAAAACCACTTAATGACTGACAGCACATACCTTTTATGTAGTTGGATTTGTTTTCATCCAGTAAACTGGATGCTGATCCCATAATGCTCCGCTTAGTTCAGGTGAGTACTCCTCTGCTGTGGTGAAGATGATTCTGTGTCACTACTGAAGGAGAATCTGAAAGCAGGTGTTATATTTCAGAACGGTGGGAGGGGCATGAATGAAACTTGTCTCACCGGGACATTCAAGGTCTGTCTTTTAAAACCCAAAGAGCTGCCTAACAACAGCCTGTGATGTCCAAAATGCTGTCTAGGGTTTTGACACAGATCCTTTGATTTCATGAAAGCAATATGCTATATGACATATGCTTTGTACATCAGTATTCTCTGTAAATATTCAAGAGGGTCTAAACTGTGGTCAAAGCTGTCAGGTTATTACTGTTACTATGTTGTGTTACAGCTTTGTTTGTGAAATACGATATACCTGTGACGTACTAGACAGACTTGATCCCATTAAGGTCTGTTACCACAGTTTCTTTTGAAATTAACATTCCAGCATATTTTAGTACATTTCAGGTAGGTCTATACATTGTACTATGCAAATGAAACAGGTGTGGCACTAATTAAGGTGTAAGGACTTCTCACAGGACAGTAAATTCCAGCTGATGACTAATAAATAAAGCCAATTTTCTATGATTTGTGTTTGCGTTTCCATAACAAAAAAACATTTCTGCCTAATTTCACTTTTTTTTTTTAATCAAATTTTATAACGTACTACACAGAGAATTAAAAACCTGAGAGTGCATTCTGATAATGAGGAAAATGAATTATTATTTATTTATTTTTTAAGTAAAATGTGGCCTGAAATTTTTTTTTAATTTTATTATTGTTTGTTTGTGATTCACCAACAATGTTCTCAATGCCCGTTTTCTCATTAAAAAGATACAGTGTATGATGTGAAATGTTTTATTAATGTTGTAGAAGTCAGGTAAAATATTGAAGCAAGAGTAAAGTGGAATAGAAAATCAGATAAAGGAAGATCAATATAATCCTTTGACATGCTCTTTATAAATATTAGAGATTTAAAATTTAAAAAACCCAAAAATAACTGGTCAAATACTTCATCACTGTCAACACAGAATGATTTATCAAATACTAAGCCCGTAATGTCTCAAAGCCACAGTGCAATCCACAAAAAACATTAACAAAACTGGACCAACCCTTTTCTTTCATGAAACTTGAAACTCATGAAACTCTTGTTTTCATAGAAACAAACTTCATAAAATAACAGGGAAATTCATCAATGAAAACAGCCAAGAAGCTCTAAAATACATATCCACTTGGGCAAAATCAAAACTGTAGTTTGGTTTCATGAATATGTGGAATCAGAGAGTTAGCCGTCGGTCTGAGCTGACAACGCTGCTCTGAGGGGCGGACGAGTATGTAGGCACGCTGTATTTCGTGAGCACTTCTTTAAAACTGTGCCAGGGTGGCATCAGTCCGAACGCCTGTTGGGTCAAAGTGTGTGCGGCTCACTCTGAACCCGGCCTCCGTTAGATACTGCAGGAACTTATTCAGTCTGAAAGAAGAACGGAGAGTGGTGTCAGCATTCTGCTTGCATTATGACACTTATATTATTATACATGACGTGCTGACTAACTTGGGCATGTTCATGCCGCGGATGCTGTGCCGGTGGATGCTATAGTAGAACGCTGGATGCTCTAAAGATGTATCAGCTTTGATTTTCTTCAGCACATTCCCAGATTCCTCCCCTGTGGTCTTTCTTTTCCCTGAATACAAAAAGTAAAAGAAGATGCACCATACTTTTTATACAATCGATCCATTTAAACTTATTTCCCTATAAACCCCATAGGCATAGGCACCCAATCATGTTTGAGCTTAGATTTACCATGTTTGATGAGCTCTATTTGGCCCAAGCCTTTATGGGGCCTCAAGCTGAATTTATTTGGGGGCCCCTCTAATACAAACTGATTATTGTCAATGCTTGATTATCTGTGCACTATAAATCTATCACACCCATTATCAATTTGATTTGCTGTAGTGGTGTTGCTTGCGTCATACCAATGTCTTCCTGGCATGTTTTTACCCTTCTATGATCTTTTTATTGTAACAGTAGCAAACCCTCAAGAGTAGTCAGGTGTTAATTTGCACATTTTAACATTTGAGTACGTAAGTGGTATACTTAAAGTGGTGTACAGAAAAGTAGCTAAATATACCAGCAGACAATGCATTTACAGAACAGTGTTATTTAAACAACATGCATTATTAAACACAGCAGCTAGCCATCTGTACACTTAAAACAACAGCTCTTAATCTATAACTAGCTAGTTGAGGCATAATCATATTGGAATATGGCAAAGACTCCGAAGGTACGCTAATGTAAATAATGTTTTGCTGTTATTATCAGTACCAAGTTTATGAAACAGAAGCCCTTTTTATTACAAAAATATATACCCTGGTAAGTTTTACAGACATATACAGAAGTAAAATGCTATATTATATTCTTTTATATATATATATATATATATATATATAATTTTCACCCTTTCACACAGCATGCTTTGGCTAGCGCTGAGCAACATAAAGTTTATTTTAGGTTTCAGAAATGTAAATAGATATTTTAATTAAGTACTAGCAAAAAACGACTTTTATAGTTTGTTAAATACATTTTGATGCTTTGAAATTTTGTTGTAATGGACTTAATGTTTCAAAGATAAGCATAAAGCTTATGGGTTTGGAACGACATGAGGGTGAGTAAAATATGACAGATTTAATCTGGGATAGACAGGAACTATTAAATCTAGAAGAGTAGGGAGGAGAACAGCAGATAAAACATACTGATAAAGCAACAAATACCTGACTGGTCAGAAGTATCTGCCTCTTCAACCTTCTGTAAAGTTTTTATGACCACACCACACTCCACTAAAAACAAAGATGCATCAAAATTAATTCAAAAATTCAAGTCAATGCCCCATTGCTCAAAAAGCCGATTCAGTGTCTCCAGTTGTACTGAATCACAAATGAGCATTACTAAATAAGTGACAGCCAGAACATGCACACCCAATCACACCTTGGTTGGAGAGGGCAGAGTATCCTGGGACAGGGAAAGGCTTGAGAGTGGTGCAGTCAGCTTCACAGATGAGAGTCTTCACCAGAGGCTGGACGTCTTCCATATTGTGCTGCACTGCCGCCACCAACATCCGCCTCAGAAATCCAGTGTTGAACAATGGACCAGCCCTGATGTTTGAAACAACAAAGACAGAGGAAAAAATAAGAGCATTTAAGAGTGAATTATGCATCATCAAGTGTTTTTACGTACAAATGACATCAGCTCACCAAAGTGGTCCAAGCTCTACTGCAGTTTTTCCTGGGATACTCCCATGACACTGGCAAGGCAGCTGTCTGTACAGGTTTTCTGTCAATACCATTAGTAGAAATGTGATTATTTATGCTTCGACTACTTCTACCTGCATTATGAATTTGGGAACTTCACATTTGATCAGTTCAAGCATTCCTTGGGAATCAAACCCATGACCTTGCCATTACTGTTTGGGCTACAGGAAGGCTTTCAGGATGCTGCTATTTGCTTTTCTAAATGCCCTTGTCACCTTCCACCATGCTTCCTGGTTTGAGGAACACCCTTTCTTCACACCACTGGCAGTGCAACAGCTGCCGCAGTTTCTTAGCAGACGCATCTGCCTGGGTGGGCCCTCTGAGAACTCGCACCACCACGAGGACAAAGTGCTCAAGAGCCACGGCCAATAGCACCTCGATCCCTTTGTTGCAGCGTGCGGCCGCCCTGCAAGTACATATATTAACAAGACACTTTGCAAACTGTCAAATACATGTATATACATGTGTGTTTTGGTAAGTCATTTGAGGAAGTGCCCACCTGGCCACAGATGCCAATACCATACGTGCAGCGAGTTCCTGTAATACTCGGTTCGGACGATCTGGCAGCCATAATGTCGAAGCGTCACATTCAGGGATTTGGAGTAAAGTGAACCCGTGTCGGTTGACGTCACCGAGAACTATGCCCAAGTTTCGAACGTTGCGAAAAGCTGCGTCCAGATAGTTCACAGCCCGTTCCAATGGGTCGAGGTGTCTGATTTGAACACAACAATGTGGTGAGATTTGATATTTGCAATAAATAACCATAGCTACAATGTTTTTAGTCATTATTTTTCAGTCTCACATGTAGTCAAAGGGTCTCAGGTGCATGATGACATTGGCGTCCATCTTCACCACCTCTACCGAAGCAATGGGAGCGTCTGCGTCTCCCGCTCCGTCTAGCTGCCGGCCCGTACGATTCCCCTCTACTCGGATGTGGTTCAAATGACAATTCTCCTTAACCATCTTAACGCACGCTTCATTTATGTCATTTATAGTAACCTTTACAGAGTTACGCAGATGCTTTGCCCACTGCAAACCCATGATGCCTACAAAAGGGATCAATATGTTAGGCAAATATGCTTTGTTATAATTCAATTTCTATTAAACAACTTAAAGCAAACCTCAGCAATGATATCATCATCATAAGCTATTAGCTTGTCTTTATGTCCAGTAGATTTCCTACCAGTGGCTCCAAAGGCATCGAGACATTCAAGTGGATTCCTCTCCTCAGCAAGAACCGCGAGAGAGCAGAACACCAGCTGCCCTACAACAGAGATAGACACTTAATTATAGGTTTTTTTAACAGGATGTACATGACCCATATATTTGAATTATTTTCCCAATTGTCAAACCTGTTTGTCTTCATCTTGCGGCTGAAGTAAGGTGTCCGTCTTCTGGGGAGTGGTGTGGTTGGGCAGGAGCTGGACATTGGTGCCCAACTTCTTTCATGATCTCATAGGCCTGTCCACCCGGGACTGAAGAAGACGTTGAAAATAAAAATGGAAAATTTATTTCTAGTTATTGCAGCTAAATGCATATGTGACCATGGACCATAAAACCAGTCTTAAGTCGCTGGGGTTTATTTTTAGCAACAGCCAAAAAAATAAATAAATGTATAGGTCAAAATTTTTCTTTTATGCCAATAATCATTAGGAAATTAAGTAAAACTCATGTTACATGAAGATATTTTGTCAATGTCCTACTGTAAATATATAAAAAACTTAATTTTTGATTAGTAATATGCATTGCTAAGAACTTCATAGGTGGTTTTCTTAGTATTACATTTTATTCGCACCCTCATATTGTAACGAATAAAAGTGTTCTTTTGTCACAGATTCTTCCTGTGAGACTTTAAACAGCAAACCAAAGGCCTAATCATGAACAACCACAAGTCAATCTTCTACAATGTGTTACTCCCAAAGACATGAGTGCCTTAGGATTTAGGTTAGCTTTGAATATTCTCACCCTACCTGAATACACAGGGTTTAAATTGCAAGAAAAAAAAAGACATGCATCAAAAAAACCTTCCAACATCTAAAGTAAATTATTCCACGTGAACAAGCTGGCATCTAGTTCAGGCGGTTCTCTTTTAATGGCAACTGTCTCACTCGTCAGCACAAATGCACAATTACCTTTCATGTCAGTAAAGCACATCAAATGAGGAAGCACCTTCACTCAGTCAACATCTACAAAGTAAAGGCTCACCAGGGTCTTCAAAGGGGACATCCGAGCTCCCTGAATAGCTGGCTTCTGTCTCACCCTTGTTGATGTGGCGTTTGAGATGACTGATCATGTCTGTCTTGCGAGCAATAGTGACAGAGCAAACCAACAGTGGTAGTGAGCCACCAGTCTGCCTTGAGTCTGGAGATGAGATAAAAAATCTACATTAATAGATGCATTCCAGATGATCTATTTCCTAATTAATATATACAAGAAGAAATATGTCATAACCCTGACCTCACCTGGTCAGAGCCTAGACCTGGACTTGAGTTGTCGGCAAGGTAGATGACAGATGCACATCCTTTGGCCTGTAAAAGGAGAAATTTTCAACAATGTATTAGATGATACCTGAGGCAACGGCTTACAAATGCTTGTTGGAAAAGACAGTGCACCTCACCTCATAGAGGTGCAAAAGGACTAAAGACTATTAACCTTCAAATTCCACATAAACTTTCCAGTGCAGGTTCTGCAGATGCCGTCTGAGCTTATGACTGTAACAGGCCTTGAATTTTCTCTTCTGGAACAATGGACAAGACTTCCTTCCAGCTGTTGAAATCGGTGAACATATTTGTCTTCTGGCGGCTTTAATAAACACATAGAATAAAAAGATACTCTGGTTATCTGTACCTCCATTTAAATCCACGAGCGCTTCGAGCCCTTCCAGTGTAGTTTGGATAGACACGTGTCTCTCTGAAATCGAGATGGACAGTTTTCAATGATTTAACCATGCCGAGGGACATTATGCCTGGAGAGTGTAATAAGTTTCATATGGAGTCAGTACAGTTGAAATATTACCTGACACAACAGTGGAGGATGTTTGTCCATTTTTGTCCTCTGTTTTCAATGGATTTGTTGAGGCTTCATGAATAGGCTTTTGCTCACATGTCTCAGAATCTGCAGGCATTTTACTAGAATCACTCTCAGTATCTGTTGAGGCACACAGAAATTCACATTTCAGAACAAATAATTGTTGAGACAATCCAGTTTTCATTTTGCATTAAAATATTAAATTTATTTTTAATGATGTTCCCAAGGTTTTCTTCATTTTTATTTAAAACAAACAGATCCCAACTTCTCTCTTTCTGATTTAATGAACCCGACATAAAATTGCCTTGGTATCTTTTTTCGTTTGTTTTGTAATTAGTCAGAATTTAATGTTAAAATAAGAAACCCCATCTTAAAAATGTAACATATTAAAAACTAGGATATTTTAAACGTGGAGTGAAATAATAATTTTAGCATTTATCGTGTGAACAATGTGGAATGGTTAGATTTGGTCACATATAAATATATTACAGCAAATCTAAATAATTATTACATAAAATGTTATAAGGTACAAAGCCATATTTGTTAGATAAAAAAAATCAAAATGATTACATAAGTCGATTGTTTTTAATTCTCATTTTATGACTAAATATGTCATAATTTCGACTTTTTAAGAAAAGGGATAACTTCCGACATTTTATTCTTTGGGCTTTTAAAAAAAAAGTGATGTATGCTGGATCTTAGCACGCCGATCCATCTGCAGACAATGTAGTGAAAGAAAAAGAAGAAAAAAAAACCTATGAAAAATCAACTACTATACTGGAGCGCCCTCGTATGTTAGCCAAAGCACGGTTCCATAGGAGTAAACAATCCCGCTTTTCGAGGCTGATGTTTCCAAGCAGAACGGCCCTAGTGCGGAGCTCCGCGACAAGACCATTGCTACATTCAAAACATTGTTATTTACCGCTTATTGTTCATCTCAGAAAATGCATCGATTGATTTAGTGTTTTTAATCTATCTACATGTCAGTTCTTTGTCGATATGCGCTGAGATACAGATATGTTTTGAACATTTACATTATTTACACCTAGGTCCTGTGGCGGAGCTCCGTGAGGAGGCCTATATTTACTTCAGCAGTTTTGAAGTTGTATTAAGAATAAATTGCATAAAAATACAAAATTTCTAAATGCGGAGTGTTATTTAAGGAACCTACAAAACACGTTGGAATCATTTTATTATTATCAATTCGAATTATTTTGCCTTTTGTATTGGCGTCCTCCTGGTGAAGATGTTCAGCGTCCTTTCTCCTTGAGCTCCGCCATTTTCCCAAACTAGAGTACGTAGAATCCGTACGCATTGAGCGTTGTGCGCGCGCACCCAATCGTTTTCTCTCAAACTACGCAAACTAAAAAGAGAGCGGAAGTGAATTCAACCAGCCGAGTGCAATGCAATCTGAGAAGTGAACAGCTCTCATTGCGTCAGAATTTTTTACTCTTTGTTATTTAGGGTCGTATTTAACAACATTTCACTTGCTTGTGGTAGGTAAATCTCCTTTACACTGAAGAAGTAGAAAATAAAAACGTGTCGCCTTGAATTCCCTCAGTTTCTCTCACTATGTTATGGTTGGTAATTTGTAAATAATTAGGATGGCCATGACAAATGTTGTGTTGTAAATATTCACTTTACATTATTGTGTGACCTAAGTGTGTCACATATTCATAGGTGCCAATTTCACTGACTAGATGTAATTGTTGTGTT
>NW_020529245.1:5000-90000 GCF_003368295.1 Carassius auratus
ATCCAACACAAACTTTAGTTATTGGTGTAATCTTGCATTCCCACTGCACATAGAAGTGTTGTGTGTCTACATATCTGTTTGTGCTTAATGGAACATGATGAACTACAGTGGTTAAAACATCCTTCATATATCAAGTGTCCAAACAGTTTTCATTGTACAGGGTTCAACAATAAGGAAGACCCACTGGACAGCGAGTTTCCTGCAAAGCTGCTGTGATGTGTCATTAATTACTCTCAAGTCATTCCAAACCCATAAGATCTTTGTTCATCTTCAGAACACAAATAAAGATATTAGGATCACATGTATGCATCGTGCTACCCTAATGAATGGTGGAAGATGTTAGCACAGAAGAGAAGAAATAGTTGAATAGTCATTATTTTTGTTTGTTTTGTTGTTCTGCACGCTTAGTAAACAAACTACAGCTAGTCCAAAATGCAGCAGCAAGAGTTCTTACTAGAACCAGGAAGTATGACCATATTAGCCCGGTCCTGTCCACACTGCACTGGCTCCCTATCAAACATCGTATAGATTTTAAAATATTGCTTATTACTTATAAAGCCCTGAATGGTTTAGCACCTCAGTATTTGAATGAGCTCCTTTTACATTATACTCCTCTACGTCCGCTACGTTCTCAAAACTCAGGCAATTTGATAATACCTAGAATATCAAAATCAACTGCGGGCGGCAGATCCTTTTCCTATTTGGCGCCTAAACTCTGGAATAACCTACCTAACATTGTTCGGGAGGCAGACACACTCTTGCAGTTTAAATCTAGATTAAAGACCCATCTCTTTAACCTGGCTGACACATAACATACTAATATGCTTTTAATATCCAAATCCGTTAAAGGATTTTTAGGCTGCATTAATTAGGTAAACCGGAACCGGGAACACTTCACATAACACCCGATGTACTTGCTACATCATTAGAAGAATGGCATCTACGCTAATATTAGTCTGTTTCTCTCCGAGGTCACTGCAGCCACCAGATCCAGTCTGTGTCCAGATCAGAGGGTCACTGCAGTCACCCGGATCCAGTACGTATCCAGACCAGATGGTGGATCAGCACCTAGAAAGGACCTCTACATCCCTGAAAGACAGCGGAGACCAGGACAACTAGAGCCCAGATACAGATCCCCTGTAAAGACCTCATCATCTCCATGACCATCAGCAAAAGACCATGGGAACCAGATGAGTCCTCGTTCCCACGTTGCAGAATGGAATTAAACCACATCATCCTGGTTTCGTCTGGTCAGAGGAGAACTGTTCCCAGAACTGAGCCTGGTTTCTCCCAAGGTTCTTTCTCCATTTGTGTCACCGATGGGGTTTCGGTTTCTTTTGGCTTGCTTCGTTGAGGACGCTTGACTGAATGCACAGACACTACTGAAGAGAGCTGAACTGGATGATGACGTCACTGAATTATCAATGAACTGACTTTTAACTAAAAAAAAAAAATAGACTCGTCATTGTCCTCGTGCATTGACAAACTACTTTCCTGTTTGACTCTGTAAAGCTGCTTTGACTATTATAATGATGATCTTTTATTACCTTTCTGTGCCTTGACTGTGGTGGTACCCTTGCTGTCTATGGAGGGTCAGAAAGCTCTCAAATTTCATCAAGTATCTTAATTTGTATTTCAAAGATGATCAAAGGTCTTATGGGTTTGGAACGACATGAGGGTAATTAATAACAGAATTTTCATTTTTGGGTAAACTATTCCTTCAGACTTTGATTAATGTTATGCATTTAATTATGATTATGCCGTCAGTGAAAATATTGGCAGGATAATTAAAAATCTTAAGTATTGGGTCAACAGAAAAAATC
Source organism: Carassius auratus (assembly GCF_003368295.1). Classification (NCBI taxonomy): domain Eukaryota; kingdom Metazoa; phylum Chordata; class Actinopteri; order Cypriniformes; family Cyprinidae; genus Carassius; species Carassius auratus. The sequence continues at coordinate 6,824 of NW_020529245.1, forward strand.
TCTTCTGTGTGTTGTTTACGACAGAGACTAACCGTCAGAAGCTGCACCATGTTGACAGGCTGGTGTCCCACCAACTCCACTTTAGACTCGGCTTGTGCCTGACTTGACTCCGGCTCTTGAACACCCTGTGTTAAAAATGAAAGGCACAAACATTATTTACATAACTCTAAAGGCTAGTAAATATTTACAAACAAACTATACAAATGCAAACTTACCTGTGATGGTGGGATGCTGTGGGCAGACTGGTTAATCCCCATTGGAGAATTCTCAGCAAACTGTGCATGAGCAGGCCGGAGGTTCGTATACATGGTTGAATATTCAGGGAAGGAAGTCCCAGTTCCTGCTGTTATCAGCTGAACTCTTTGAGGAGAAGCCATGGGAGGCATTGCACTACGGATCGCCATCATTCCCTCCTTACTGGAAGGTGACTGTGCCCTCTTTAGTTCAGACGCTTTCGAGGAGTCCTTCTCAGATACTGCCTTTGCTAACAAGTGCGGCCGAGGAGAAAGAGACGCCGCCATGCTAGGAGCAGTCGAGGAGGGCGGTATGTTTTCGGGGACGTGCCCCTGGTGTAACTCTGCAGTGGGGCGATCGCTCTGCTGGTGGTGCATGAGCACTCGCATGTCTCTGTTGAATCGGTCAAGAGGTAAACCACTGTGGAGCGCTCCACGATATTCTGCTGGTATGGAGTCTTGTTTGAGTTGAGCAGCCGGTGATCTTGCATTGGCTGGGTTCACCTTGAGGACCATCTCCCTGTTCCCCATGGCCTGAGGAGACGTGGGTCGCTGCTGGCCAGGGGCCCAAGAGGAAGTGAGGCTCTCAGAGTGAATCCCATAGTTCATCATAGAGAGAGGAGGAGTGTTCACTCGTACCTCCCCCTGGGTGAGGTGTCCTATTGCACCGACGCGGTGCGGTGACATCCTTCCAATGCTACCGTGAGGGTTGTGTGGAGGCATGATCACAGACTGCTCCGAGTGGTGGACGGTAGAAACATACTGGGACAGAGGGTTTAATCCAGGGGGAAGGACCACAGACACACCTTTCGGAGACGAGGAGCCCATAGGAGATGACACTTTGGGAAAAGGAGAATGAGGGTGTCCAGATTTCCGTGGAGATCTCGGCTCCTGCTTAGGTTGAATGAGTGATGTTCGGTCTGTCGGTGTTCCAGCTATGAAGCCAACATGATTGCCTGCTGCTGAAGGAAGGTGTGGACTTATAGCAGGACTAATAGTTGGGAACCCAAGCAGGTTTCTCCACGTAACTCATGACCTGTGATGGGCCAGGCGTTTGTTGCAATATTTTAACAACCCCACTTTGAACCGGAGTGTAAGCAGATTCTAATTTGTCCAGTGCAGATTCTTGCTTAATTGTGGCAACATTTGGTTGTGATTTTATTGAATTACCATGATCTGAAGGAAGTGGGCATTTTGAAGATGGTGGCTGGGAGGCACTGTAAAGTTCCTGCTTGATCTGTGGCATTGACACCAGCTGCTGTGACTCCATGTCCACAGCACTGGCAGGTGGGATCTGGCTGATTTTGGCACTTATACGAAGTGGTCCCTCCATTTTCTGTCCAGAATGACTCAGCACCACAACACCTTCTGACGTCTGAACTCTAAGTCCTGTGCTAGAACCTGTACTCAAAGATGTGCTCTCCACTATATAGCGACCAGCATTTCCACCTTCCTCACCAACTGCTGGACCATGGTACGTACTGCTTTCCTCCAAGCTTGGCTGGTAAATCTGTTTTGGAGGTTGCTTGTCAAGGCGATTTCCAATCGGAGCATTTGACTTCTCCTCTGCATCAGGTGGATTGCAAACACGACTGATAACGGAGGTAGGAGTGGAAGCAATAACAGAAATCACTGACTTCTCACTGAAGATCTGTTTAGTTTCTGGAGATGGTATAGACGCAGGCTGTCGCACTACAGGTTGGGCTGAAACAGGGAGTTGCCTGTTATCTTGAGGAGCACTCTTGCTGGTTACCACATCTGATGTAATGTCACTTTCCCTTAAAGGATGAGCGTGTATTTTCCCGGATGTAGCACCGATTTCCAAGACTGGGACAGTTCTAGGCTTTGTGAGGATTTTACGCAAATCACCCGAATTAGCATCTTGAGCAGGGGTGTCTGAGGGTAATTTAGATGTCTCCATCGGAGCTACAGAGGTCAGCGGTGGAGAGAGGACCCCAGCTTCTTTCGGCTGATTGAAACGCTCCGTTTGGGAAACAGAAATCCTGCTTGGGTATGAGGACAAGTTCTTGAGACAAGTTCTCGTTGGAGATAGTGACGGACATGTGTTCTTGTAAGAAGAAGGCTGGCATTTTGATGACGTTGGGCTTCTGCTAATAGCTGGAGAGGATTTTGAGAGATCAATCTCAGTTTTAAGAGGCGACTCAGGTTCGTTTGATATATCTGCATTAGGATCCATTAAACTTACACGCTGCTTGGAAGAGGAAGTAATGACAACAGCTGTACTTGCTGGTGATCTTTCTGTGGCTGCAGGAAGTTCTGCAGGTACTGACTCCATTGACTTCACAGGGATATTTTCAGCTTTCAAAACTACATCTTTAACGAGTTCCTTTTTGCTTCCAGCACCCTTTTGGCCTTTGCCCTTCTTTGAAGTTTTTGATCTGCCTTTACACCCTTTTCTGGGAGTGGATTACGGTCTCCTCCTGAACAACTGCTGTGCTAGAACAGGTTTCAGATTCTTTTGAACCGGGACCAAGAGTCTGCATATCAGGACCGGACTCTACAGAGTTCATGATTTGATCCATGTCCTCTGATTTAATGGAATCTATAGCAGCAGCAAGCTCTGTTTCACTAGATGGATTTGCAGGCTTTTCTTCTTCTGAGACATGCTCTGGCTCTTCAGCTGACAAACGTCGTGCCTTTGTCAGGTTACTTTTAAATGGAAGAGGAGGAGCATCTTCTGTGAGCTTGGCAATATTCTCAACAGCTTGCTCAAGCTCCAACTCTTGAGCCAGCGAAGCTACATGAGGCTCAATGGCTTTTTCTGCAGCAGGCAAAGTCTCCCTTTCACAATTAACATCATCCATGGCATCATTTTCAAATTTAACTTCTAGTACCTCATCCTTTGAGGACACACCAGGTGAGCTATTCTTGGGAGACTCATCTGTTCCAGGTTCTTCTTCACTAGTCTGAAGCATTGCCTTTACTTCGGTCACATCGAGACGGATTCTCAGGTTTTTAAGAATGGGAGGATTTTCTTCATTTATGAGTTTGGTACTTTCAGAAAGTTTCTCCATTTTGTCTCCTTTCTTTACGATTCCAGATGCTGATGCATTTCCTGGACTGACTCCTTTCTGTGTGGGGGGTGAGAATTTGCCTTTACCCACTTTGGGAACCCCCTCACTACTTGTTTCACTGCCATCCTTAGACTCAGTTGATTTTGACCGTTCAACTTTGCCCGCTGGTACATCCTCTGCTTGGCGTCGATTCTTAGGGGGGCGTCCCCGTCTCAAGGTTGGTGGTGCAGCAACAGCCTCTAGTTCAGAACCTACATCTCTATCTAAACCACGCTTCCGTCCACCACGTGGTGATTCAGCATCTTTTCCGGGCTGCAGACCAGTTTCATCTTCAATTGGTGTAGCATAGACAGAACGCACATTTCTACGTCTTGCCCTACCTGACTGTGAACTCTGCTCTGTACCTTGTTCCATTTCTATACCTTGCACAGGCGACTTACTTAACGACTTTGATTCAGGTGTTGTTTTGAATGCTTCTCCTCTTGGAGAAGATGAACGTTTGAGCTTCTCTTTGTCAATGCGCTCACTTTTGCGGGTGCTTTGTTTGTCTGGGGTAACAGGCAAAGTTGTAGTTACTGGTGTGGTAGGAGAGGATTTAGCCCTTTTATTTCTTGACTTTGGAGGGGATGACACAACTTCAACTGTATAATTATCAGCACATTCCTGATCGTCTGCATTAATAGATTCAGCCTCAGCTGCAACAGGTGGCTCAGGTTCTTTTTCATGTTGCTCAGAAGGGATATGTGAGAGGGGACTTGGTGATTCAGGAAACATCACTGGAGGCTCAGCCTCTGGCTGTACATTATTTTTTGGTGTTTCGTTGCTTGGGAGTTGGTCTGCAACTACTTTAGTGGTGTCATGAGCATTTTCAGAGTCATCAGCCTTCAATACCATCTCCTCTGCTGGGATCTTTAACTCTTGGCTTTCTGAAGAATTGGGTTCTGAGAGTTGCTCGAGCAAAGGCTGTAATGGATGAACTGTGGGCTGTTCATGCTCTTTATCTTTCTCCATAGAAGAATAAAGCAAATTACGGGTTACAGAATCAACAATTTCTGCTTCCACTGTTGGCAAGGATTCTTCAGCTGCTAAAACAGGGGGTGATATTTGAGGAGCTTGAACAGGACTAGTCTGAGGTACCTGAACAGGACTAACTGATTTGATCTCCGCTTGTCTAATACTATGTTCAGTAGCATTTTGCTGCTGTGGTGCTTGTTCTTCTTCTGGTGTTTTACTTACTTTGGTTGCAACTATGCTTTCATCTTGCTTGGAATCGTGATGGCTTTGTTCTTTATTCTTCTGTTGCTGCAACCTTGTTAGTTCTAAAAAGCGGCTATGGAAAAGCACAACTGGTTCTGGGTCAGGCTGCCCTTCTGCTGGGCCTTGCTGAGAGTACAGATATCCAACACCATGTTCAGGGTCCTCGTGCTTTCGTTCTAGATGCTGAAGACGCCTTGAATCCTGCTCAAAAATAGAACTGTGCAAAAAACGTGACGCAAACAACTCTCGTCTCTCCTGTTCTTCTGGCTTTGGATCTTCTTTCCGGTCTTCAATTTTGTCGTCAGACTCACTTCTAATTTTTTTCTTCTTCATGTACCATGAGGGTGTTGGTCGTGGTGTGGACTCCACCTTCTCTGTGTCCTTTCTACTACTGAAACTGGGGAAATGTTGATCATAATCAAGGAAAGACCAGTTGTCTTCCCTTGTCGAGGACAAAGACTTTGCACGCTCTAACAAAGCTTTAGTATCTGGAGTGATCGTCTGATCATCAGCAAAAGAACAGAATTTGTTTCTCTCTAGAGAGGTCATCAGCTTGGACTCTGATAATCTGTTTGGACGATGTCTTTCAGAAAAGGATACTGACGTTGATGGAGCAGGAGAGTTAGGTTTATTTTCACGATCTTCTTCAGAATCAGAACGCACTTCACCAGGTTCCAAATCAGGCCAAAGTCCGTAATCCAAGTACTTACGATTGAGCCGCCTTTTTTCAGCGATTCTTGAAAAGTCTGGTAACAAGTCTTGCTTTAGTCGACTCTCCCAGGATCTTTGCTGGTCGTCTTGTAGACATGTACTAATCTTTGACATCTGTGAGGTGTGCATCCGTTTACCCCCAAGCTCCTGATCTGTTTGAGCATTGTCCTCAGGCTTCAATGGTTCTTTTACTACTCTCACAGTCATTTGATCATGAGGGTCTGCATATTCTTCCTCTCTTTGTTGGGGGGCATGCTGAAACCTTGGAGAGTTTGTGTTATTCCACTCAAGGTCTTCACTCTTTTGCCTGACTGTTCTGTAAATCCTTTCTCTCTTAGCATTCATATCCATCTCAAAAGACTCTTGTTTCTTTATCTTACTTGGAGGTGAATTATCAGTGACGTCCTGTGGAGGCTTGCCAACCTCATGCACCAGGCTTCGATGCTCAAGATCTTCTGCATCTACACCTTGAGGAGGTTCTGACTTTCCTGTTATATCCAACGGCTGCAGCTGCTGTCGTAGCCTTCGTTTCTGCTCCATCTGTTTGCGGTAACTCTGAGAAAGGTCAATATTTTCTAGATATTCATCCCTTACTTTACTATCCTTATCCGAGGTTCCATCAATTGAAAGTTGTCTAGACATGCTTGGCCCAGGGTGAGATTTTGAGTCCAAAACATCCACCTCAGGCAGTTCACTTGACCTTACCGATGAGCCCTGAGACGTCCCTCTCACAGCATCATCCACCTCTTCCCTTTGACTATGATGAGAACCAATCCTGGATTTGGAGTGTTCTCTCTTTTGAGTCTCTTTCTCTGCCTTTACATCTATATCTGTCTCTTTTGCAAATCCTGCACTTGGAGCAAATTCAGCAGGTTGGCTAATCCCAGAGCCTGGATCCTCCTCCAGACGCCCCCGTTTCTGTCGTATTGCTTTCCCCCCAGGATCACCAAACCGCCTCTTTCTCGCTTCAAGTTTGTCAGAATCTAGAAGGGAGTCTTTGCCATCACTACCAGAGTCAGATTTTAAATGTTTCTTTGCCTTTCCTTTGCCATCCCTGTCTAGTGACTCGCTTTTACACTGATCGAGCCGCTCTCCCTTTTGAGGCTCAAGGCGAGTTACGTGGTCAGTAGGGGAAGGCTCTTTGTCCTCTTTATGCTTCTGTCGTTCTTGAATCTCCACGTCTGAAACCTTAACCTTGCCAGATCCCAAATCCAGAATCGCCTCTCTATCCGCTTCAGAAAGAGGTACACCGGGAGACTGCACTTTGCCTCTCCTTTGCTTTGCCTTCTCTCTGTCGGCCTTCTCCTTGCGTCTGCTGCGCTTCTTGTTCTCTGCTCCACTAACGCGCTCTGCCTCGACTTGCTCCATTTCTCTCTCCAGTCCTTCTGATTTGTAATCTACTGCCAATTTCTCAGACTTCTCCAAATGAGCCGGGGTTGGAGACAGCGAGCTGCAGCTTCCCGATCTTTCTGAGGAGTGCCTGTACACACGTCGTTCAGCGTCTCGTGACACGCGGTCTGACGGTGAGGGTGAAGCAGAGGGAGTCAGGGGACGCCGCTGATGAGACGGGCTCCATCGGCCTCGCTCCGCCTCAAAGCGCTCGCGCTCCCGTTCCCGCTGGATATAGCTGTACTTCCTGATGTCCTCAAAGGGGTCTCGATAGTCTCTGTATTCCCGTGGGTCCTCGTGATAACGGGGATCGTAGTGTTCTCCTTGATAATGATCTAACTCTGCATAGCGTTCACGACTGCGAGCAGGGTAATCTCGACGGGGGTCTTCAGCGTAAATGCCAGGAGTCCTTACGTTCTCATAATACGCCCGCTCCGCTGAAAAGTCATAAGAAGTTCTTCGGTCTTCCCTGAAAAAAGATTTGGGCAATTTTTTATCTACAATATATCCAACTGCTTAAAGATGAACAAACTAAAGGCAGAAATGATAGATTCTATGTTTGTTTGTTTTTTTATCCACTAAAGGCCAGTGCTCACCTCCGATCAGATGGAATATCATAAAAATCACGGATGTCCTGTCCTGATGCCTGCATAGATCGATAGAAAGCCATCTGACTCTCCTGACTGGCAAAATCAACCTGGACAGAGGAAACAAACATGTCATAACTGAATCAACACAAAAGTGAAAGATGTCTCTTATGCGCACTTTATTTCTTTAAAAAAACAGTTTTAAAAACAGTTATATGCCCAAATCTTAATATAGCTGATTTATGTTGTAATATCCTGTAAACTGTAATTATTTCTGTGATGTGCAGCTGTATTTTCAGCATCGTTATTCCAGTCACATTATTTTCTGCTTATTATCAGAACTCAATTGTTGGTAACAGAAGGTCATAAAGACATATTTCAAAAACATGACGAGTAGTTTAAATATTAAAACATTGGTCAGTCCACACATACCTTAATTTTGTTCCCTCCTATCTTCCATCCTTTGGTTTCTCTAACAGCTGCTTGGGCGAAATCAGTGTTGTTGAACAGAATAAGAGCCATTCCTTTTAACCTATCAAACACAACCTGTAAAAGTGGTCAGAAGTTAGTATAATAATGCAACAGCAGTTAAATCTATGATTTCCCAGATCTCTACCTTGACCACCGGCCCGTATCGACAGAAGTGTCGAGTCAGGTACTGTTCGGTGATGTTCGAGGTCAGGCCGTCTAACCACACACACGCTGTTGGCATACTCTTCCCAAAGCCAAGCTGGAACAGTCAGAAATACACATCAGAAACCATCCAGTCTGAACAAACATAACTGCTCTCCTCTACACACAATATAAACATTTCTTATGAGAGTCATGTTGGCAAGAACACGCAAGTAATAAATACCTTCAGTCTGTTGGCGCCGAGATACTCTCCGTCCATTTTCTTAATGGCTTTACAAACACTCGCAATATCAGAGTACTGGACAAATGCATACTGAGGAACACCATTCACCCTCTTGATATCAATATCCTGAAAACCATCAATACAAACACTTGCTTTAGAAGATACACAAACCAATACATTTTCACTCAAAGCCCAGTAAGTGAAGGAAAATGATTAGATACCGTATTTTTTGGACTATAAGTCGCAGGACCAGCCAAACTATGAAAAAAAGTGTGACTTATAGTCCAGAAAATACGGTACACAGATTATACACAGAATTGATTGGCCTGATTTTATTGCATTTTTGGCCAAAAAACTTGAGTTAAAATGTTACAGAAACTACAACAGATGACACATCAGATAACCTAAGAAAAACTTTGACATTGAGGAAAAAACATAAAAAATTAAGGCAGGAACAACCAATAAATCATAAAACCATTGACTGCAGAATTTTTTTAATGATTTATCGCAGCAGCCATAAACGCAAACTGCATAAACAGAAGAAGTTATTACAAACAAAAACTAATTTAACCCTCACAAAACATCTGAAATTACATTTTATGAAAGTTAAAACTAAATTTTGTTCAATTAAAATCATATAGCTTCTCATCAGCAACTTCTAATTAATGAGCGAATGTGAAAAATAAATCTACGTTTTGAATATGACCACATTATTATACATTTATCTGTTTTTCTATCAATTAATGTCAAATTTAAACTTTTTTTTTTTCCAAATATGAACCACACCAAAATTCTAAGCTCATAAATATATATACACACACACACACACATTATATATATACATATATATATATATATAGAGAGAGAGAGAAAGAGAGAGATGAAAAAGTTTGATTTAAATACATCATAGTATGAAATTTATAAGAAAACATAATCTGAGAAACCGCCTATCCACCTCAAATGCTCATATTATTCTACTAGCACACATCAGGACAAACACACGCTAACTCACCACTATCTCCCCGAAGCGCTGGAAGACGTCGAGCAGCTGCTGATAGTTGGCCGTCTTCTCCAGGTTTCCGATGAACAGCGTACGAGTGGCCTTCGGGTGAAACTCATCGATGCGTCCGTCCAGGGGACGAAACTCGTTCTCGCTCTCCGTCTCTGTTGGAGGCAAACACATCAGGATTTAGCATCGGCACACAGCTAGCGCTAGAGAGTGACAGACGGAGACCCACCGGGGCCGTTCCAGGCCGTGACCTCGATCAGCATCCCGAAGAACAGCTTCCCCTTGGACACGCCGAGGGCCTTCTCCTGGTCCTCCTGCTGTCTGAAGAACACCAGGCCGTAGCGCTCCTCCAGCTCGCCGTGGATCTGCACCGACGTCACTTTACCGTACTTCTTAAACTCGTGAAAGAGCCCGTCTTTCAAACTGGTATCTGAGGAGAGTTTCAGTGTTCAGAAAGTGATGTCTGAGACGGCTCGCCTCAAAATCTCTCAAGGGCATCTGCTTTAAATTATTAAAATGGTACATTATGATAATGAAAGGGACTAACTTGTCAAAAATCCAATCAAATCTCATGTTTGGAGACTAAAATACCACTATCCCTGATTTGTATGATCAAAATTAAATGTATATTATATTAGATATAATTGATTCAGCCCAAAATGAACATTCTGTCATTATTTACTTTGCTCATTTGTTACTGGTGACCTAAATCTATGGTCATGAGAAGGATGTTTACGGTCCGATATCTCAAGAATTATGATTGCTAGCCTCACAGAAATTGGTGGAAATGTAGAAAAACTTGTTCATTTCAAGTCCAAATGATTCAGAGTTTTCTCAAGTACAGATATTTGGAAAAATGTAAAAATGTAGACATGTAGGCTGTTTGTTGGCCTTAAAGGGTTAGTTCAGGCCAAAATCTTCTTTCATCCTCATGTCGTTCCAAACTCATTATAAAGCAGGAGTCTTCTGAAGAATCACCATTGTTTTATATACAGATTTAATTTAGCCGTTTATTCACATGTAAACATTGTTGTGTTTATAGCATTCACATTTGGTTACGGAAGCTCAAACATGCTTGTTTTACACCTAAGAACCATTGAGGATCACACGCATTAAAGTAAAGGCATGTTTTCAACATGATGAATTTAATAAACTTTGTAGTGCTGAATTGTGGAGTTTATCTACATTTCCACCAATTTCTATGAGACAAGCAATCATAATTCTTCAGATATCAAACCATAAACATGGTTCCCATGACCAACAACAAAAGAGCAAACTATGAACAAAGCATCAATAGTGTCCAGCTGATTTGTCGTAGGCTGAGCTTCTGTTAGTTGAGACTGAAGGTCACCTGTGGATCGTGTCGGGAGGTTCTGGACTCTGATGCCGAAGCTCCTCCGTGGTTCGTCTGAGTCCAGAGCGAGCGCATGAGGAGCTGGAGGAGCGTGTGTGGCGGTCGACTGCACTGAGCGCGCTCGCGATCCTTCACTGGAGCTGCTGTTCGAATCACTGCTGCAGGAAAACAAGAGAACAACTCTGTTCAGACCAGCCACTGCCGCAGATACAAAATAAAAATATAATACTAATGCTAAATATTTTCATTATTTTGATGACTGTTCATCAAGCTCAACACCTCAAACAAGTTAGCAAATTTAAATGAAAAAGAAATCGAAAATAAAAAAATCTGTAATTCATGGGTTTTAAGTGTATGCTCCCAAACCAACATTGATAACACAATTTTTGATTGTCCACTTTAGACATATTCTACTAACTCCGTAAATGTGAAAAGAAACACGATCCAGAACATTTTAAAATGTAACAACTTAAAGAAAAGATTTTATAGGACACTATTACTTTAAAAAAATGTAATAATTACTTTACAGTTTCATGACTTAAATTGATTGTATACTCCTTTTGATTATTAAAATGAACAAAATCCAGAAGAAAAAAAAAAACTTTAATGGCAAAATCTGATTAAAGAAGCTGGTAGGTACCTGCCGCTGCCGGTGCTGCTGGTGCTGCTGACCGAGTCCGAGCTGGAAGACGGACTGCGTGAGTGTGACCGCGGGCCCCGGCCGGGCGACACTGGGGCTCTTTTGGGCGAGTGGGCAGCTTTAGGGGTCTGTCCCGTGCTCCTCTGGGGCGATGGGTGCCGTGACTGTGAAGAGTGTGAGGACCGGCTCCGCCGATGGTGGTATGTCCGGTCTGTGCGACGGCCCCGGTCATCACGGTACGGGTCACGGCGAGCCGAGCTGGAGATGGTGAAAGAGTCACGAATCCGAGACTCAAAGTGTGACTCCGGTGCGTCGAAGCCACTGCTGATGGTGCTGGCGGCTGGGCTGGAGCTCACCCCGGAGGGGAACATCGCACGGTCCCGGTAATACTCTGTGTTGTAGTGCCGCGGCCGCTCGAAGGAGCCGCTGCGCTCGTGGTGTCCGTACGGACTGTGATCATACGCTCGCTCCCGACTGTCCGAGCCGCTGCTGTGAGAGAGACAGAAAGAAGCACAACAGAAAGGGGAACACACACTTAGAGTCAAACCGGATCCGTGGCAAACAGCTAACACAGGAACTCAAGTACACCTCGTCGTCCAAAACCTAGTGGGCCGGGTTGCGGAGCCACAATTTAACGAGCGAAATCACGAACACACGTCTGGTAGACTGAACTATGCTGAGGCTCTAACACGCTTCTAAACGAAACATGCAGTGTTTCTATCCGACTGTGGCGTTATTACAGTCGACCAGCCGCTGAGCGTTCACTCGGATCATATGAACCATGCTGGCTATCTGGCTCTGAGCACCGGAGGGGAAACAAAACAGAAGTGAAGATCAAGAGATGAAACACTTGGGAGTAGACAGGGGGTTTATAATAGCACAAGGCTCTAGGGTTAGTGAAGAACAGGGGATAAGAGACAGGGTGCATGTCTAGGTTAGAGAGAGAAAGCATAGAGAGGCATAAGGCAGGGCAATACCAACCTTTTCAGAGCAGTAACTGACCCTAAATATTCCCAATACAATATAGGAGGAATTTTGTGTGAGCCAAAAACAGTGATGGCATAAAGCGGTGCTTGGGGAAAAAATGGACGATAAAGTGCCACTATGTCAAAAGGTTCTTCATCCAAAGAGGGTCGCGTCAGGCCATCCATCTCAAGGTACGCTAAAGAAGACTTCAGAAAAAAAAAAAAAAGTCTAGAAAAAGGAACATATTCCCCGAGAAAAAAAAAATGCACACATCTTTCCACTCGTGGAATAATCCTAACGCCAAAATCACAAGATGATGTCTCTGTGGGACAAAAATTTAATTCCAGCACATTATGTTCACCAGAACGGCAACGGTGGGTACGACTTCAAGAAACTCTTCTACTGCATTCCTACATCCACCAGAGATCAGGTAATCCAGAAAAAACCTCCTTCTACACCTATACATCCAACATGAGGTTAGATCCGTGGGAATCTTCCCATGATGAAGTCTTCTGGTCTTCAGGGCTTCATAAAAATATCCAAGCGCTGGAGACACAGTCACGTCCCTCTCTAAGAATGATGTGCGGTGACAAGGATGGAGATGATGAGCCCTGACACACTTACTCCAGCAGAGAGCGACTTCACTCCTGAATCCACGGCACTGATACACATCCACGGCATGACACACAGTTAGCACAATGACCAAATGGGAGATGGGATAGTCGTGCAAGGCAAATGAGAAGGGACAAAAAGCTTTGCAATTACTCCTAACTATGTTCTGGTTAAAAATCTTGCATTTAATCCGTCAATGGCACGTACTTCCAAAGAGCGCTGTTCCAAGGCGACGGGTAATATCCGAGATTCTGCGAACGCCTAATATCCAAACTCACCCGTTACATCTCCGCCAGCCATCGTAATATCCAAACCGACCGGGATATTCTCCACGTGGGTAATATCCAACTATGGCTCACACAGTAATCCCACACCAAACTAATCCACTCATTCATACATGATAGACAAGGATTAATAATTCCGTGTGCAGGAAGTCAGGCCTCAGAACGGAGAGGGATCTCTAGAATCTGGTCTATTGTGTTTAACCCAACCTCAACCCCTGTATCTGACACCACAGAGCCCCTGTAGTGCAGAGGGAGCCCGTGTCCACTTACCCGTCTAGTCTGCGTTCATAGCGCCCCTCTCTGGTGTGGAGAGACACCGGGGGCACGTACACCGGCCCCACGGCGCTCCTCGAGAACCCCGCAACCTCCCTTCCGTGACTGCTGGAGGGCGTGGGGTCCTCCAGGCCCCGCACCGCGCTGGGCACTGAACCCGGCTCATTGTAATCTGTGCGGAGGTCCCTGTCCCCCATTTTGTTGACGGCGTTGTGCGCCTTTTGGGCGCTTTTGATGTCGACGAAATCCACGAAAGCTGCCACGCCGCCCTCGGAGCCGCGCTTGCGCAGGACCTTGACGCTCTCCACCCGGCCATACCTGCGAAAAAGAAACGAAGCATTGTAAATGTCACACACATCCAGGAATCATGTGATCGTCAGCCACAAAAATACATAATAGGTCAACATAAGAGGAAGTGTGACGTCTAAAAAGTCAATTTACTTTCTGAACTTGCACAAACTGATACATTCTTGTTTGTTTGCCAGCTGACGATGACACCTAATTACTTTTACATTGTTGTGCCTTTTAGTCAACCTGATTTGGCTATACACACTAATTGTACGCATTCACACTACGATCTCAAAGCGATTTCAAAACAGTTTAGCGTTTTTTTTCTCCAGTACAGTGATTCAGTTCATTAAACTGAAACAAGACTTCAGGAGTTCGTTTCATCACACAATCAAGTTACACGTAACTGCAGATTCTCGATCTAGTTTCTGTTTCTTCAGATAGAGTCGGTTCCTGCCGTTAAACCGGCTCTTCTCGTCCGGACGCAGCGTTAGCAGCGAGCTAACGGCACACGGACACAAACGCTCGCTGTTCTCCGAATGAAAGCGCGTTTTATGTGACTTTTCCTGAAGCGTAGCTGTGGCGTAAACATACACGGACGTCTTCTGTGAGAATAAGCCCAGATTCCACGCGTTAACCTGCAAACCGTGAACTAACGTTAGTCAGCGGTGAAGCACCCAGCTAACTGCTTAAACTGACCGTGTTAGCGAGCCGTGTCTCAGCGGAGGAGGTTTAGACTCGTTTCTGATTTCCTAATCGTGTTTGCGACTTATTATGCTGTTTTAAACGGCTTTCTTCGGCGTATTGCCGCTGTTTGTCCGCCATCGCGCGCTGAAGCGGTTTGTGTCCGCGCGAGGCCGCGTCACTGCGCGCGCAGCTGCACTTCTTGTGTAACTCACCGTTTAAAATGCTCCACAATCTTCTCCTCGCGAACATGTTCGGGTAAATTTCCCACCCAGAGGTGTCTGGTTTCCCGAACCATCCTGCGTCGTCCGCGTCCCGTTCATGCACATATGCGCCTTCGCGTCGTTTTACTCGCTTGAAAACCCGCTGCTAGCTCGTGCGAGGAAAAAGATCTCTCGGCCCTGCGCGTTCACGAGCGGGAGCGCGCAAAGGAACCACCGGCGGCGAGCACCGCAACCCTGCGCGCCACCGACACTCCAGCGAATGTCATGAATGATGCCAAAACAATGGCCGTGTTTGTTAATATGAATTTATGTAAATAAATATCACACAAAGCAGTCTAGCACGAGAGATCATATATTAGTGGTTTATTAGAGTCAGATACGGGTGTGTTCCTATTACACTGGAAATAACACTGAATATGGGTCTTTGGTGTTGCTGCTGCTGCATAAATATCTTTGGTGCTTTGCATTTTGCGCATATTAGAAGAAAGAGTGCACAAGACCACACTACAGCTGATATGACAGATACATAGATATAATCAGAGGAAAGATAAGATAGCACAGGTGCGTCTGCGAGAGATCTGGAAAACATCTGACAGACGTCCCTAAGATGGGGATTTTACATCATAAACATCTTCGTTTGACATGTGATAGGAGACGTCTCACAGAAAACACGTCTGGTAGACGTCTCTGAGATGTTGGTGTGCTGTGAGAAGGTATTAATGGTCCCGATGCTGCTGTTTCTCATACAATCGGTGTGTCGTCATCATCACATTGGTCTGCAGCAGGTTTAAAGCGGTGCGCTCTGGATCAGCGACACGTGACACGGTTTACACAGGATCTGTCCGTCCAGCGGGTGACAGCCGTCCTCATTGGGCTCCGGAGACAGGAGCACCCTGCACACCTGACACACACAGAACTGATGTGAGGACACACTTTAAACACTAGTGAGTCGAACGCTGCTGATAGACTCACACACACCTCACAGCGGTAACAGTCCTCGTGATACGAGTGACCCAAACACTCCACGGTGAAGCTGTCCGTTCCGTCCTCGCGCGGGATGATCAGCTCTCGGCACACGTGACACTGCGGCGCGTACTTCCTGCAGAGCGCACAGATGTCTCAGGAACACTTGATAATGTCACTTTTGAATGTTCGATTTAAAAACAACATTCCACTGTATCGTGAGACATTGTATCATTCTGCAAACAGTGTGACTTGCGTTACTTTTGAATGTTCTCTGAACGATCTGGAACTAGAATGTTTTAGAAATCCAGCTGAAGGACGTATCAATAGTGTTCCTGTGCTGATGTTTTGAGAAGTACCTGTAGTAGTCCTGCAGGCAGTACACCTCGCCCACCTCGCCCTGAGCGAACCTCTGCTCTCCGATTGGCTGTCTGCACGTGCTGCACACGAAGCAGGGCGGGTGATAGGCTCGTTCCAGCGCTCGGATCACCTGATCTTTGATGACATCACCGCACGCCCAGCAGGGCTCCAGACTGGCCTGCGCACACAGAGACAACACTTGAGTTAGTCAGGATTCTCCTCACTATATTATAATCCTTTAGAAGGAAAATAAGCAGCATTATTGGTGTATGTTTACATATTTATGTGCTCTAGGCATCATGGTGTGGAATTAAGTTACAGGAATATAAGTGTTGTCCTCTTAATAACAAATTCAAATCAAAAGGAGAATGTAAATGCAGTAAAATGAAATTTTATGCACAAAAAAATACCCAAAATGTATAAAGTAAACAAAACTTTTAGATTAAAGTGCTAAAAATTAAAAAATAAAATATGGAAGCCTGCCTCCGCCACAGAATTACAAAAACATGTACTTGACATTTTTTATCTCACAATTCAGACTTAATTTCTTGCAATACTGAGAAAAAAGTCCAGAATTCTGAGTTTATATCTTTGTGAGATTAAAAGTCATAATAATATTATTGCTTTATCCCACCACGGACACAGGCTTCCATAAATAATAATTAAAAAGAACATTTTACATGTATCTCATCATGCATGGATAATACAAGATTTGTAGTAGTTATTTAGAAGTGAATAAATGGTGTTGGTGATGAATTGAGTGCACGCTCTGGGAGATGTTGTGCAGATGTCCAGCATGCATGATGATGTCACCTGGTAGCAGTCGTCACACAGAGGCGTGCCAGACTTGTTGTAGTAGATCTTGGCTGCCAGGGGAGCGTGGCACTGCCGGCACTGGAAGCACACGGCGTGGTACGTCCGGTTCAGAGCCTCGATGGCTGGTTCGGACAGAGGCACCGGCTTACGACAGAATCCACACACATCTGAGAAACACAGAAGCGTTTGAGATGACTCTCCTTCTGCAGGGTTTGTCTGATGGGGTCAGGGCTCTCACCAGCTGAGGACTCCTTCACGTCTCCTCCAGCAGAGGGCGCCGATCTCAGCAGCACTTTACCCACAGCGCTCTCCTGCACGAGAACAACAGCCATGTGACACACACACACACACACACAGAGGGAGAGCGCTGCTGCGGGGAAACACACTGACCTGTGCAGGGGCCGCCGGGGGTCCGGGCTCGGGGTCACAGGGGTCACGAGGAGGAGGAGGAGGGAGGTCATCAGGGGCACGGCTCACAACTGCTAACAGATCAACCATCAGTCAGATCCTCTCTACTGACACGTGTGTGATGTATACATCTGTGTGACTCTTTATATCATCCCAGAATGTTACTTTATTATCACCCAGCTATTTATATGAAGTTTGATATACAGGTGCTGGTCATATAATATCATCAAAAGGTTGATTTATTTCACTAATTCCATTCAAAAAGTGAAACTTGTATATTATATTCATTCATTACACACAAACTGATATATTTCAAATGTTTATTTCTTTTAATTTTGATGATTATAACTGACAACTAAGGAAAATCCCAAACTCAGTATCTCAGAAAATTAGAATATTACTTAAGACCAATACAAAGAAAAGGATTTTTAGAAATCTTGGCCAACTGAAAGTTATGAAGATGTAAAGTATGATCATGTACAGCACTCAGTACTTGTGTCTGAATGACTGCAGCAATGCGGCGTGGCATGGAGTGGATCAGTCTGTGGCACTGCTCAGGTGTTATGAGAGACCAGGTGTCTCTGATAGTGGCCTTCAGCTCTTCTGCATTCTTGCGTCTGGCATATCACATCTTCCTCTTCACAATACCCCACAGATCTTCTAAGGGGTTAAGGTCAGGGGAGTTTGCTGGCCAATTAAGAACAGGGACACCATGCTCCTTAAACCAGGTACTGGAAGCTTTGGCTCTGAGTGCAGGTGCAGAGTCCTGTTGGAAAATGAAATCTGCATCTCCATAAAGTTGGTCAGCAGCAGGAAGCATGAAGTGCTCTTAAACTTCCTGGTATACAGCTGCGTTGACCTCTGACCTCAGAAAACACAGTGGACCAACACCAGCAGATGACATGACACCCAAACCATCACTGACTGTGGAAACTTTTACACTGGACTCAAGCAACGTGGATTGTGTGCCTCTCCTCTCTTCCTCCAGACTCTGGGACCCTGATTGACTTTCATCAGAGAACATAACAGTGGAGCACTCAGCAGCAGTCCAGTCCTTTCTGAAGCGAGACGCTTCTGACGCTGTCTGTTGTTCAAGAGTGTCTTGACACAAGGAATGCGAAGCTGAAACCCGTGTCTTTCATATGTCTGTGTGTAGTGATTCTTGAAGCACTGGCTCCAGCTGCAGTCCACTCTTTGTGAATCTCCCCCACATTTTGAATGGGTTTTGTTTCACAATCCTCTCCAGGGTGCATTTATCCCTATTTCTTGTACACTTTTCTTTTCTAACACATCTTTTCCTTCCCTTCACCTCTCTATTAATGTGCTTGGACACAGAGCTCTGTGAACAGCCAGCCTCTTTTGCAATGACCTTTCGTGTCTTGTCCTCCTTGTGCAAGGTGTCAATGGTCATCTTTTGGACAGCTGTCAGGTCATCAGTCTTCCCCATGATTGTGTAGCCTACAGAACTAGACTAAGAGACCATTTAAAGGCTTTGCAGGTGTTTTGAGTTAATTATCTGATTACAGTGTGGCACCAGGTGTCTTCAATATTGAACCTTTTCACAATATTCACATTTTCTGAGATACTGAATTTGGGATTTTCCTTAGTTGTCAGTTATAATCATCAAAATTAAAAGAAATAAACATTTGAAATATATCAGTCTGTGTGTAATGAATGAATATAATATACAAGTTTCACTTTTTGAATGGAATTAGTGAAATAAATCAACTTTTTGATGATATTCTAATCATATGACCAGCACCTGTGTAGAATAGCTAGATATATAACAAAAATGAAACTTTTATTGCATATATATTCATATAGCCCACCGTTTTCCCACCACGCCACAAACGAATAAGCTGAAAGTTGGGCCAAGGCCAATCCTTGTGAAATTTCTTAGCCTCCAGGATAAACAATTAATATTACGCCTTTCGCGTGAGAAGAAGGAACTAAAGTACAAAGGCAACCGAGTCCACATCTTCCCTGATTTCAGTGCCGGCATTGCTCAAAAACGTCGTCAATTTGATGCTATCAAGAAGAAATTCTGAGAACTGAAGATGGAATATTCTCTCCAATATCCTGCCACACTGAGGATTACTGCAGCGGGCAAAGTAATCCTGTTTAAAAGTCCTGGAGATGCTGAGTCCTTTCTTCGGGATTTCGAGGCTCAATCTCAGAATGACTGATTGTTTCGTTTAACCCAGGTAAAATATTATTTGAGTTGACTCTGTTGCTGTTGTCATTTGTGGCATGAAAGGCTCACATTTATTGAAGTGAGTCATCTATCTCTCAGGCCGATTAGTTCAATTTTGTTATATTTTGTTATCATATCTTATTTTATTCTTTATGAGATCGGTCAATGTATTCATACATAGCCTACCATCAATGTCTGGAAGTCAGTTTGACTCAGATGATTGTTTGTGAAGGAAAAAGTTATCTAATATTATTTTTTTTTTTTCTCACCTCATGTAATTCAAGTAAAAAACTTAGCAGACTGCATCTGTATTCTGTTATGTTTTGGCCTATTTGGTCTATGATTGTACTCGCGTGCGCTAGAGCGCGTGCGTGTGTGTGTGAGTGTGTGTGTGTATGTTATGCGTGGTTATGTGTATGTTGCTCTTCCAACCCCACCCCAGTCAACCTGTTCTTTCATGCTCTGAATAGTTAACATGGGTAAAGGCTTATTTGTTATCCACCTGAACATAAGAAGTCTGTCACATAAAATTGATCTTTTAAGGGCCTGGCTTGTCTATAATAAACCTAATGTTATCACACTGTCTGAGACCTGGTTGAATAATAATATATTAGATGAGGAAATTAAACTGGATGGTTATGTTCTGTATAGAGCTGATAGGAGCACTCGTGGAGGAGGCGTAGCCACTTATGTCTCTTCAACTTTATTATCTGAGTTAATATCCCCTAAGGAAAATCCTGTATACTTTGAATGTCTTTTCGTTAAAATTAGTTTTCATGTAAACAAACAGTTGATTATAGGGAATATCTACAGACCCCCAAACTCCCCTTCAGAGTCAATACAGTGCATAGGTAATACTATTAAATCTGTGGGTAGCTCAAACGAGATGATTATTCTAGGCGATTTCAATATTAACTGGTTAGAACGGTCATCTATAAATGATAGGAATTATATTGAAAGTTTAAATCTGACCCAACTAATTAGTGAACCAACTCGGGTTGACCATAGATCCAAATCTTTGTTGGATTGGATTTTGGTCACCCACTCTAATAGAATTACTGATTCTGGTGTTCTTTCAGATTGCTTCAGTGATCATTCAATGGTTTTCTGTGTGTGGAAAATTAAATTACTTCGTTTACCACCCAAAGTGATCAGGGTAAGACAGAGCAAATATTTTAACACAGATGTTTTTATCCAAGATTTATTAGATATAAATTGGAATAGGTTTAATCTTATTCCATTTGTTGAGGATGCTTGGAATTTTCTTTATACGGAAGTTCTTAAAGTAATTGATAAACATGCTCCTTGGATATCAATAAAGGTTAAGGGCCGACACTTACCATGGATTGATGCAGACTTATTAAATCTTTTTAAACAAAGAGATAAGGCATGGGACAAGTACCGCCGGTCTAAGGACCCAGTAGATGGGGCAGTATATAAACAATTAAGAAATGCGTGTACGACAAAAACTAGAAATGCTAAATCAAATTACTACAAAAACTCCTTGTCTAATGGTTTAAATAATCCTAAGAAGTTCTGGAAAAGTCTTAATGCATTATTAAACAAGTCCACTAAAACCACTCCTACCAAAATTATAGTTAATGATGAGGTTATCAGTGATCCTTTCGCGGTTACCAATGCCTTCAACCAACATTTCTCCTCTATTTGTAGCTCACAATTTTCTTATTCTTCCTTCTCTAGTTTGGTAGATGAGCCTAACAGTTCCTTTTCATTTGCTACTATAAATCCTACTGACGTTCAACAGGCAATCTCCGAACTAAAGTTAGGTAATGGTACTGATCCTGACGGTCTGGAGATCAAGTTTATCAAGCTTGCGTCTCATGTATTGGCATTTCCCCTATCAGATTTATTTAATTTATCCTTATCCACTTCTGTGGTTCCATTAATGTGGAAATCTGCCAGAGTTACACCAATACATAAGGGTGGTGATGCACTTGATCTCAATAACTATAGACCTATCTCTATCATCAGTAGTATAGCAAAAGTGTTTGAAAAACTAGTATTCAAACAATTATTTAAATATATTAATGAATTCTCTATTTTGTCACCAAATCAATCTGGTTTCAGACCAAACTTTTCTACAACTACTGCTCTTCTAAAATTTACCAACGATGTTTCATCTTCTCTAGATAATAATATGTCAACCGGTGCAATATTCATAGATCTAACTAAGGCTTTTGATATGGTCGATCACTATTTGCTTCTTGACAAATTATATGCAATAGGCCTGTCTAGACACTCTCTTCTTTGGTTTAATTCTTATCTCCATTGTAGAAGTCAGCGTGTTTATGTTAATGGATGTGTATCGCAGTCCTTAATAATGGAGAAAGGTGTTCCCCAAGGCTCCTCATTAGGGCCTCTCTTATTTTCTTTGTTTATTAATGACCTTCCTCTAACTTGCTCAGACTGTTGTATTCATCTATATGCAGATGACACAGTGATTTATACATCCAATAAGTCTGTTTCTAAGATTCAATCCTCACTGCAAACTAACTTTAATACTATTCAACTTTGGTTCCAATTTAACCATCTCTTATTGAATAAAAAAAAGTCATATAGTATACTCTTCCCCACCAGATCAGCTACACAGAATCAAGTTAACAATTTGTCACTCAGATTTTTAGACGATACTCAACTATTACAAGTTGATGAACTTAAATATTTGGGCATATGGCTTGACTCACAACTCTCTTTTAGATGTCATATCAATTCTGTTGTAAAAAAGATTAATTGTAACTTGCGAATATTGTTTCGCTCTATTAACTGTTTTACTCAAAGGATTAGGTTACGAATTGTGTCGCAGTTAATATTTCCCATACTAGACTATGCGGATGTTGTCTATCAAAACACCTCAGAAACAAACTTGAAAGTATTGAATGTTATTTTCAATAATATATGTAGATTTGTGCTAAGATGCCCATTTACCACTCATCACTGTGAAATGTATGACTCACTGAAATTATTGTCACTAAAGGCCAGAAGACAGTATCACTGGTATCAGGTCATTTTTAAATGTGTGCATTATGATTATCCTTCTTACCTAAAGGAATACTTAATTCCCTATAGACCCAGCTATAGATTAAGACATACTGAATATTTCTTCTTTACTGTGCCCAATATTCTCAAGGAGAGTGGTAGACGTGCATTTAAATTTAAAGCCCCTTCAGAATGGAATAGTCTGCCAGGGTCTCTAAGATCAATTACTTCCCTGTGTTCCTTCAAAACATCTCTTTTTGTTTACCTGCAAGCAAATTGTTGCTGTAAATGTTTTCCTCATTTTTGACGTTTTTTTTTTTTTTTTTTTTTTATTATTTCTTTAAATGTGATTATGGGTTTAGGTGTGCGAATGTATACATATTTAAGATACATATGTCCTATCCTTGTACTGTCATTCCATATTTATATGTATGAGGGGCGGATGAGGTGGGATGAGGGAGAGCTTTTGTGTGTATGAATGTATATGTGCTGTATTATTTCTATGTTGTCTCGAGGACCCCCTTGAAAACGAGATGCTTCATCTCAAGGGGTTATCCTCAACAATAAAAATTTCAAATATCTTGGAGGTTGGGGTTTGTCCCGAAGCTAATTTTACACAATGATTACAAAATTGATCTAAAAATGTTTTTATTTAATGAAAAATCAGCTTTATCAAACAAAATATTATTTTTAAGCCTTTTTTCCATCTGGGGTCTGAGTCAATACTGCTAATTAAACAATATTTTGCTGAATGTGTTTTTGTGCTTGTTTAGGACTGTCATGGATAAATAAAGAGGACAATAAAACCGCCAGTAGATGGCAACAAATCTCTGTTTTAATAAATGATTAATGAACGATTCGTTCAAACGGCCGATTCAATTAGAAACGAATCAAGTGAATCACTGGCTCACATGATTCAACAACAGATTCATTCAAGCAATGAAACACCGCGTTGCTCTACACCGTTGTATACAATTATTAACATTCATGTGCTGATATTCAGAAACGTACATTGCTTATGCAATGAATATCAAACCCTAAAAACTGATACATGAGTATTATATGAGTGAATTCTAAGGGCATTCTAACGGGCTCTTCATCGCGCAGAGAAAGAGAGACCACAGGAGAGCTGACTCCAGAAGCAGTCATCACAGGGTCAGGATAAACCCTTTTTTAGGAAATAACCGGCATGGGTGTCATGTAGGCTAGAAAATGTTTAATGGGACTTAATATGTATTTAGTGTGATTACAATAAAAACATTAAAACAATAATAATTATTATATAACATTTCCTGTCCATGGTTATTCAAACAGCAAATAAATGATAGAAAGTGACATTATCACTAACACTGATCTATCGCGAGTTCTCAAAAACCTGTTATAATCACTGAAGCTGTAACTGTGAAATTAACCTCTTATTGTACATCTCTCTGCGCTTTGTTGTTTATGACGAGCGTTCAGTCAGCGAACGCGCGCGCTCTCTACAACACTGATGAGTTTGAGCGATGACTCATCTGAACGCCTCTGATTGGCCATTGCATTCCTAAGCTCAACAGAAATGTGTGTGATTGGTTAAAATGCGCAACACTTTATGCCCAAAACGCCTTAAATTAAATACTGTGCAACATGAGCATATCTTAATTTAATGCCGCAGTCGACGACACTGTCTATTTAAATTCACCTTTTAGGCAACAGAGGTAATAGATTTAATTTGTTTATGGAGAGACATTTTGCCCCTCGTTCCTCAGGCCAGAAGGCGGCTCACACACGCTCCACATCAGTGGAATGTCTCTAAATTCTAATCAAGGAAAAAACCATACCTTCTGTTGTCTCCTTTTTAAAAAACGTAAAACAAAACTTAAAAAATGTTGAGCTTGAAACATTATGCTCGAAAAATGTCAGAAACTTGCTCCCGCTTGTGTGCAGAGTTCTGATTGGCCAGTCGCCGTTATTTAGTTCGTGAATTATCATAAACAGAAAAATGTAACACTTAACTTGCACGATACATTTTACATAATACACAACATTATTAATCTAAAGGGGATGGTTGGGGGATGCTTTTTGTAATTTTTTCCCCACTAGTTTTTTCCCCTCAATTTGAGCCCTATATATATATATAAAGGTCATTTGAGTCATATATATATATATATATATAAAGTATATAGATTTACTTTATACTTTTATAGAATATAGATAGTAGGCCTATAGTTGTATTTTCAGAAACAAATGTAAACTATGTAATTGCACAGGTCTACATATAAAGTTCAATATCAGGCAGATGGTTAGTAAGCCTGAAACAATTAGTCAACATTATCGACAACTTTCAACAATAAAAAAAAAACTGTGAACTAGACAAATCTATTAGTTGTCGGGTAGTCTTTTGATCTCATATGAGCTAATGTAAGAGCCTGCAATAACAAGATTAGATCAGTGTTGCGCTGTAGTGCGAGACTGTAGTTCAGATCTGATGCAGTTCAAGAGAAGAAGACAGAGCCTCAGTTCAGAACCAACACAGCCGAACCCGAAGATGTTGAGCAGTGTTTGGATGAATCTGTAAATATTTGCTGCACGCTTTCCTCTCAATGAAGGAAAAACACACAGAACCTGACAGCAGTGAGAAAGCAGCAGTTAAGAAAGCATATGATTACAGCGATGTGGATGTTTGCACGATCACTGCAGTAAAGTCCAGTCTTTTAATGTTATTTATATAAGTTATGTTTTATGAAGGAGCCTTAAATGAAGCAGCTTCAAACTAATAACAGGAGAAACCAGAGTCAGTGCCACTTTCGGTTAGAATTACAAGCTGTTTTTCTGTTATAACACAGCTCTCCGGTGTGGAGCTAGATAATGATAACAACTTTTCATCAGTGGAGGAAAATATTATTTAATTAAAGTGATAGTTTAGTTTGCAGAGGTCTTGATCTAGCTCAGGCCTGTTTGGATTATCATAACCCTACACAGTATTTTAAGAGAGATGTTGGGTCAGATTATACAAACTATGCAGACTACATGTTCACGTGATGTGAATTAAATAAAATAAAATGTTTCATCACTTACCATTGATTTGTTTCTTATCCATATGACTCTCAAAAAGAGGTTTTAATGAGAGTTTCTCTGCCATCTCATTTTGTGTGCCAAATATATTAATTTGTATTAAAATAAATTTAAACTAATTGCAAAAGCTGAATAATCAATGTCTACTGATCAGTCAGTGAAATAATCGATGATTCTCGGTTCTTATAATCCTTAGATTAATCGATACTCAAAATAATAGTTTGTTAGAGTGGGAGGTGTAACCCAAAGGTGGCAGGTTCGAGTCTCAGGTACTGACAGGGATTGGAGGAGACTACAGTGCTCAGATCACACAGAAATATGAATATAAAGTTGGATGTATAGTCAAATCTAATCTGTATTATGGTCCAGGTATTGAGAGCGTGTAAAGAGTGATTACGGTCTGGAGCGGAGGTGTCTGTGTGACGTGTGCTGAGGGCTCTGGTCTCCATCGGAGCGTCCTGTGGGGTCATGGAGCGGCGCAGCGGGCTGCTGTGGACGCGAGCCGTCGGCGTGACACTCGCCCCAAACGGAGACGCCAGGGTGATGAAGACAGACGACACCATCCTCTTCTGAGGAGCCGCAGACGCCATGATGCTGGAACAACACACACCACATCAAACTGAAACACTACTTCTACTGGATCCATGAACTAAACAACTGTCTCTGAAAGTGCTTTAGACGTGTTCCCAGACAGGTCCAAAACGTCTCATGTCTCAAGTTCTCTCATGAATGTGTTGAGTGATGCTGTTTAGGTTGGATATACGTAACTTAAACCTTCTCTCACATATTGCAGAATATGTACAGAATAACTCTGAAAACACACACACACACACACACACACACACGTGCGGAGTGTGTGTCTCTCACCTGCGCTGGAGAACTTCACAGATCTGTCCACACGATCTTCAGCACACTCTATAAAGGAAGGAAAGGATCTGATGATCAGCGCAGAAGATTGAATGACAGATGAAGCGCAGGACTTCAGAAGCTGTTCGGTTTCTGTCCTGCTGTGGAGAAATCCTCTCTCTCTCTGAGCTCAGACGTACCTGAACAGCAGATCGATCTCTTCCTCTCTGTGTGGTTCCTCGTTCCTTTCGATCTGCAGCGCTGTAGTCACTCAGAGACAGAGCGACAGACAGAGAGAGAGAGAGAGAGAGAGAGAGAAAGAGAGTCAGGGTCGTATCTGCAGCAGGCCACACCTTTTCCTCCCTCCCTCCCTCCCTCGCTCGCCCTCCCTCCTGTCTCTCTCTCTCTGTCTGTCTCTCTCTCAGATCAGCAGAGGTGAAGAGTTAAACAGTTACTGACTGACAAAGCACAGTAAAATGTATGACACACACACACACAGGCATGCATCACACAAAGGCATGCAGTTACTTGAACACACACACACACACACACACACACACACAGAGGCAGCAGGATGTGACTGTACCTGTCTTTCCCAGCTCAGCTCAGAGTCTCTCTCTCTCTCTCATTGTTCTGTCAGTGTTATTTTCTCTACCTCCCTCAGTGTTTCTGCCCTCTTTTCTCTCCCATCCCCCACTCCACTCGTTCTCTCTCTCTCTCACATTAAACTCACTGCTGACTTCAGTCACTGAGAACTTCATAAACTACATCAGACTGATGACATCAACTATAACTATATGATCTAAACCTCGATCAACTACACAAACTATAACCTCCATCAACTTTACAAAGCTATTGGAATTAAACAGATCACATAATCTACACAAAACTATGCTTAATTAATAAACTATCCAAACTATAAGTAAATAATACATAAACTTTAAACTACATAAACTAAACACAAGTGTTTGAATAAAACATATCGTATAAACTTACAGAAACTAAAACAGAAACTTAAACTATATAACCTATAAACAGTACATGAATGAAACTATATAAACATACATAAATTGGATTTATATGAACTGTACAGACTATGTTAATTAAATTATATAAACTATGCAGACTACAAAAACTTAACACAAAACTGTACAAACTAAACTCAGTAGATTAGATGAATTATACAAACTCCCTGAACAACACGAATGAGCAAAACTATTTAAATGAGTGAATTACATCCACTATATGAGGTGCATGACAGCTGTGGAGAGTTAGTGTGGGTTTGTGGGATTGTCCCAGAGATGAGACTCTATAGCAGCAGATAGCTTTGGGTTTAGTGTGAGTTTAACCTCGAGAGCACAAGAAGAGCCTCCGTCATGCTGGAATCTGGAGGGAGGAGCTGAAGAAAAAACAAAACTGAGGGAAGAGGGGGAGGGGCTGTGGAATGCACCGCTGATGTCACAGCTGACATCATCCTCCTCACAGGAGCTCCGCCCACAAGAAACCAGGCCTGACAGAGGAGCTCCAGACGAGAGAGGAACATCTGAGGAACATGATATTACATGATCTGAACAAACTCAGGTTTCTAAGAGCAACCCAACACTGCGTCAGAGAATGTGTGAGGAACATGCAGATATGAGGGCTGGACGGGTGTAGGTCAATCACGACCTGTCATCACTCAGGAAGATGTTTAACCTGTTTGTTTTACTGTCTTTAGTTAGTGATTAACTAGCGTTTATCTGCATTGGCATACGTGCATCAGATAAACACTTCTTCAGTGATCAGCTTCTCTGGGGAACATTTGAGGTAAAAGTACAAGCACCATAAATGATTCAAATTCCCCTCTCAGGGAAACGAAATATTTTAGATTAAAAACGTAAAAAATGTTTGGAAATCCTGATTAAACACATAGATGAGTTCATGACAGACATGAAATGAGCTAGCACTAATAAATACAGACACAATGAAGTCAATCAATAAAACTTTAATAATAAACTACGAGTTATAAAATACAGTCTTTACAGTGACAATGTCGAAAATAAATCACACCAGTGAGGTAAAACTGTCCTTCCCATGATCCTCTTCAACTGCATTTCAAGAGTTCAAGTCCAAGTATTATAATGTGCGTTATGATTTTATAAACTCCTCATCCAGATCTGAGCAGGAAAGGCTGTGTGGCGTTCCTTCATGATCGTTCACACTCGCTCCAGGTCGTGTGTGTGGTGAATCAGTGCCTGTACAGCAGCGCTCGCTGTCTCAGGACGTCCCAGATGAGCATACTGAGAACCGTATGAGGAGCCAGACGTACAAACACTGGCATCATTCCTTTATACAGACCCATGATCCCTTCAGTAGCACAAACCTTCATCAGACAGTCCACAAACCCGCAGTACAGACGCCCCTGAGAGAGAGGTTTGCTTTTAATACATACTCTAAACTGTTAATGTTGTTTTATATAGTCTTATATAGCGTGTGTGTGTGTGTGCTTTACCCTTTTGAACTCATCCACTGGTTGGTTGTACAGGCGTGTGCTGATGACATCAAACGGCGTCATGGTGATGGTCACTGCGACCCCGCTGATCATGGCGGCCGTGAGCGCGGTGAGGCAGCTGTGAGGATCAAACCACTGCAAACACATTCACAAACTCAACTCCTACTGGATTCCATTCTCACACATGTGAGTCTGTGCTCATTTACATATGCAGATTTGTGTGTGCTGACCTGGGCACGTGTAACCCAGTCTTTAGCCGAGCTGAATGTGGCCAGTTGGGATGCTGACCCCACCATGACCCTGGGGACGGCCCCGTTAACACCACGCCACAGACCCATCACACCCTCACGCTGGTAGATGGAGACGAATGCGCTCAACACACCCTGAACAACACAAACACTCAGTCAATAAAACATCCGAGAAAACCCACAGATCCACTCAAATATACTCATACACCACACTAAAACAAACAATACACATATACTCATACAGCACTCAGATATACTCATACAACACACTCAGATATACTCATAGAACACACTCGAACATACTCATACATCACACTCAAAACATACTCATACAATACTCAGATATACTCAAACAGCACTCAAATATACTAATAGAACACACTCAAACATACTCATACATCACACTCAGATTCACTAATATCACACTCAAACATACTCATACAACACATCCAAACATACTCCTAAAATACCCAGATATACACATACAGCACTCAAACATACTCATACAATACTCAGATATACTCATAGAACACACTCAGATATACTCATACAACACACTCAAACATACTCATAGAACACACTCAGACATACTAATATCACAATCATATTCATACAATACTCAGATAAACTCATAGAACACACTCAGATATACTCATACAACACACTCAGACATACTAATACATCATACTCAGATGTACTAATATCACACTCAAACATATTCATACAATACACAGATATACTCATACAGCATTCAAATATACTCATACAACACACTCAAACATACTCATACAATATGCAGATATACTCATAGAACACACTCCAACATACTCATATGGCACATTCAGACATACTCATAGAACACACTCAATCATACTCGTACATCACACCCAGATATACTTATACATTACACTCAAACATACTCATACAATACTCAGATATACTCAAACAGCACTCAAATATACTCATAGAACACACTCAAACATACTCATACATCACACTCAAACATACTCATACATCACACTCAAACAGCACTCAAACATACTCATACATCACACTCAAACATACTCATACATCACACTCAAATATTCTCATAGAACACACTCAAACATACTCATACAATACTCAGATATACTCATACAGAACTCAAATATTCTCATAGAACACACTCAAAAATACTCATACGATGCTCAGATATACTCATACAAAACTCTAATATTTTCATAGAACACACTCAAACATACTCATACAATATTCTTATACAATCCAGTCAAATATACTCAAACATGTTGAAACAATAAACTCATTCACAAATATACTTAATACACTCAAATATACTTATACAATGCTCAAATACATAGTCATACAATACCCTCAAATATTCTCAAACATGTTCAGACAATAAACTCAGATATGCACAAATATACTCAAACAATACATTCAAACAATACTTCAAATATACTCGTACAATAAACTAAAATACAGAAACTCAAAATATTAAAATACACTGAAATACATAATATAATTACTGCAAACAAATTACTTAAAAGAAAATCTGAAATAAAGTCACTGCTAAATTAGCCAGAATCAGTCATGAACGAGCACTGAAGGGCTGGATGTGTGCAGATGAGAGATGTTTGTCAAGCTGAAGTCACAGATATCAGTGGCTGTGTTTGAAATGGCATACTTGCTTACTGCCCAGTTTTATCTCCTACTTACAATATTGTTTTTAGACACACAGCAATAGTTTGTAGTTTACAGTAGCATGTATGTATAAAAGTGTTTTATAATTACTATTCCCCTCCTTCACGCGTTTGAAGATGAAACATTACACAGAGCGCGTTGTGTTCTGAGAAACAGTGTCCCATGCAGTGTCTTCAGATGTATACAGCAAATTTCAGCAAATGTTGCATTCCATGCATTCAGAACATTCACATACTATTCACAGTATACATGCAGCATACTGCAGTATAGTAGCAGTTGTATAGTAGTATGCCATTTCAAACACATCTTCTGTACTGATTTCAGTGTACTTGAGTTATATTTAGCAGTTTCTGGTAAATACAGTAGGTCATCCGGGTATTTGAGGCATACAGAACATTAGCACACTATACACAGCCTTACATACTGGAGAAATAGTGAGAGTGGTATGATAGTAGGACATTTAGAACACAGCAAGTTATTATCATTGTTCCTTCACGATGATGTCACACTGATGATGATCTGTGATTGGCTGACAAGCATCCTGCAGTGGTCAGAGTTCAGTTGTGTCATGTGACACTGAGTTCACACACACCTCTGTGTGCTGAACACTGATTGGCTGCCAAACAGTGAGAGGTGTGTTCACACACACATGCTCCAACTGTGTGCTGTGTGTGTGTGTGTGTGAACACCCTTGATAATAAAGCTCCTTCTGGTTCTGATATGTTGGGTGGGTGCTGGAAGTTAAGACTGAGTTAGATGTGAGTCAGGTGTCTCAGTACCTGATGGTTGTGCTGGTGTCCGACTGCGATGACCGCCACCGTCTGCGCCTGCAGGTGTGTCTTCACCTGACGGACAAACACAGACATGAGTCTGACGAACACAAGAACACGTCACGCTTCTACAACACTCCTGTAAACAGCATCTGTCTGTCCTAAATACTCCTCTCTAACTTCCCCTGCCGTTTTGTTATTTGAGCCCGTCTCCGGCTGTCTTACTGTCAACACTCAGTGTGTGTGTGTGTGTGTGTGTGTGTGTGTGTGTGTGCATGCACTGAAATGCCGCAGTGACTGACACAGCAGCAAACGGACAACAACTCCAGTTACCGCACACAACAGTTCCTGAAAGGGAGTTAAACACAGTAAACAAGCATGACTCCTGGCCAGCCGAATCAAACACTGACGCTGTGATGTTTAAGAGCTGAGCCGAACAAAGAGTGCAGTGTGCAGCTGCGTCACATTAAGTCACATTTCTAGGAACGGACAGAGTGATGGTCATGGTTTATGATACGATCTGTAATCTAAAACCACAGTTCCACGTATAATCTGAATCAAACACAAGCAGCAGTGCCGTCTGATGGGGTGAGTCTCTTACCAGATACGCGGGCGAGGCGATGAACGCCCCCAGAGCTCCTGCCGCAGCTCCTGAGATCAGACTCCCTCCGGGTGCGTCTGTGAGCCCCACGGCCTCCGTGTAGGAGTAGAACCCGAGCCGCACGCCGTTCATCAGGCCCTGGTACAGCAGGGCGGCGGTCAGGCCCTTCTGCAGGCCCCGGAGCCCGTCTGTGCTGCCCACCACCCACAGCGCCTGCAGCACCCCGCGGTAGTGTCTCTGATAGGAGCCTCGGGCCCTCAGCTCGCCCTGCAGCTGCAGCCGGGTCTTCACCACCTCCAGCGGGTTAGTGAACACACACGCCCCGCAGCAGGCCAGCGCGCCCAGCGTGAAGTCCAGCGGGGGCCACAGGGCCCGAGGGCCGGCCGAGGGGCGAGCCACGGGTGTGAGGGGGGCCTGCGAGGCCAACCCAGAGCTTTTGAGCCACATGTTGTGTCTGTCGGGGTGCGCGGTCTCGTGCGAGGGACTTATCTCACAGTGTTCCTGTACGTCACACTATTCTCTGTGATCATGCTTCAGTCTGAATGTGATGACTCCGCAGGATTCAAGTCTGAAACAGGTCAGAAGTTACGGTCACCACACTGATTCATGAACAAGCAAAGACAGATGACAAGACTTGCTCAATCAAACACTTCTGAACAAGCTGACTCGACACAATCTCGGAAATCAACCTGCTGCACATAAACCAGAAAAACACAGATTCACTTCATCATCCAGAACTGAGCCATGGCATTTCTAGAAAACATTGGTAATATAAATGATAATCAATTAACCAAAAAAAACAACAACATGGTTACTACAATTTTACTATAATAAAACCAAAGTTATTTTTCGTAAAGAATATAATATCGGTGTACGTTGATGACATTTCATTTGCATATTCATGAAATCATCGTAGCGTTTCTTTTAATCCTCTGTGTGTTTAAGTTATGCATTATTTATGCTAAATACACAAAACCCTACCGATCTTCTAAACTGTACATTACGTTACACAACTATTCGGTGAGTTTGAGCGCGTCTTACCGCGTCTGATCGCGTCTCTGCTGTGATTCACGCGCTGCTACACACGCAGCGCTGGAGTGAACGCCCCGCCCACAGACCCTAACCGACCAATCACGGCGCGGCTGCTTCTCCACCTCACTGCCTCCCCAGCGTTCAGCCAATCAGGACGGAGCTCCGCAGACTCCATTCATATGGGTTAAAGGTGAATTGCACACATTCACATCGAGTCAAAAGCAGAACAAACAATGAACTACACAAACCACCGACGGCAGACTGGTTCAGACTGGCCCAGTTACAAACACAAACTAAAACATAAAATAATATTAAATATATAAAGATGAATAAAATGACTAAGCATATTAATATTAAATTCTATAATTATTCATGTATATACTTATATAAAACGTTATTTTACGAATACATTTAAAATAATAAAAATACATGAATGTTCAAATTATAATAGCCCATATCCACATTGGTTTGGACTGCCTCACATAAAGGTGACTGAAATAAAAGACGAAGATGTCGTTTTTAAATGTATAATTCTTATTACAATGTATCACGTGTGAATGGAGATGCAGCTTTATTCTGTTACAGTAAAACACACACAACATTATATCAGAGAATTAAGACTTGAACTTTATTTCTGTTTACAATCCAGTCTCATTCCATCACTGACACACTCACACACTCGCGCTCTCTCTCTCTCCCTCTCACACACACACACACACACACACACTTAAATGTAAACATTGAAGGTTGAAAGAACAGTAAAAAAGGTCCATTTCATCAGTTCCTCCTACAATCGTCTGTTTCCTTCAGTCAGATCAGTGCTTCTGAGGGTGAAGAGTTCTCTCTCTCTCTCACACATACACACACACACACACACACACACACACACACACAGAAGCATCATTCACTCGCTCAGAAACTGAAAGCACATCTATGTTTGAGTGTCCTGTATACGTGTGGAGCTGTGTTAGAGTAAGTTAGTGTACGGGCAGCAGGCGGCGCTCCTCCATCACCTCTTGGCGCGGACGAAGTACAAGGCGTTGGTTTTGGGGTAATATTTCACGTTCTGCTTTTTGTCCATCAGGCCTCCGAAGATGATGAGCTCTCCGCGGCCCTGAACCACTGTGTGCAGGCTGGTCTCGGGCGGCCCGGTGACCGCGCTGGGTGCTCCTCCGCTCCCGTACGCCCGCCACGACACCACGCCGCCCGACTTGGCACGAGAGATGTCCAGCACGTACATCTGCATGGGCTTGCAGTTGAGCGACTGGTAGAGCGGCTTGCCCACGTTCAGGCTCTGCGGCGGGTGGTGGGCGAGGCGGCGGGCGATGGGTGGGATGGGGGGTCCGTCGGAGGCCTGCGGGGGGCTGGAGGAGGCGGGAGGCGTGCTGGCGGACACAGATGAACCCGGCTGGGACAGAGAGGAAGAGGACGGCAGTGAGGAAGAGGCTTTGACGGCCTCCAGACTGCGACGCAGAGTGGCAGGAGAAACGGCTCCCGGAGGGGTGTGCGGCGAGCCGGGCTGCGGAGGCGTGTGGAGCCCGTTGGAAGCGGGGGGTTCAGTGGAGGGTGAGCCGTCCCAGCTGTACTCCGCCTGCGGGCGTGTGGGTGGAGACGCCCCCTGCACAGGGCTGGTGCGCGGGGAGGGAGACGAGCCGTTGAGCAGCGGTGGGCTGTCAGGACCTCGAGAGGGTGATGATGCTCGGGCCGATGCTCTCGGACGCAGCGTCCCCCAGCGACCGTTCACACAGGGAGCCTCCTCCAGCACCACACCTGCCGCTCCGCCCCGCACCGGAGACTGTGAGCGCAGCGAGGGCGGGTCTGGACCCAGAGGAGCCGGTGTGGAGCTGATGGGCGAGGGACGAGAGTTCAGACTCGGGCTGAGAGGAGCTCGACCCGACGGAGCCTGAGAGAACACCACCACACACTGACCCACCTGAGAGAGAGAGAGAGAGAGAGAGCGGGGGGAGGGGGGGAGAGAGAGAGAGAGAGAGAGAGAGAGACAGAGAGAGAGCAGGGGGAGGGGGGGGGGAGAGAGACAGAGAGAGAGAGAGACACAGAGAGAGAGCAGGGGGAGGGGGGGGGGGGAGAGAGACAGAGAGAGAGAGAGAGAGAGAGAGAGAGAGACACAGAGAGAGAGAGAGAGAGAGAGAGAGAGAGATTAAATACATTGATTCATTTTGTGGCGTCCTGTCACAATATCAAAACTGACCGCCATTAATATATTTTCCAAAAGGCTCTGACTTCATTGAATAAACAAGAGCACTGCATGTTTTAAAACTTTTACATTTGGTACAAGTGTTTTTATATCACTGTATTTCAGAAGGAAACCGACTGTACTCAGAAAATCTCTCTCCTGCTCCACAAGCGCCTCCTGCTGGCAGAGAATTAATTTGTATTTATATGCCGCCACAAATAGAGCACAAGTCTGTTAATTATAAAAGATTATAATAAATAAATCAGGGGCTGATTTCTGTTCATTAGTTGTTGATTGGATGCAGAGATTTTCTTTCCACAATTCAGACGTTTTTTCTTTGAATTCTGAGTTTCTCACAAACATCGCAGAATAAAAAAAAAAGGGTCATAACATGAAAAAAATAATCTGAATTTTCAAATAAAAAGTTAAGGCGGAAAAGCGAGATCTAAATTCAGAATTCTGACTTTAATTCCAATTCAGTTTTTATTGTTCCCAACATGGAATAAAGAGTAAAAGTGTTTTTATGTCATCTTTGTAACTCAGGAAGTGAACAGTGAAAGGCTCGGCTCACCTTGCAGGCCGGATGACACCAGAGCTCCGGCGCGCCATGATCCTCGTTCTCCACACGCAGCTGCTGCCACGTCCAGGGGGAGGCGCTCATGTGCAGCAGCCACGCATCCTTCAGCAGCTGCACACACACACATCACTGCAGCGCATCAACACACACTCACTCACTCTCACACACTCACTCTCTCACACTCATGCACTCTCACTCACTCACTCTCACTCACACACGCGCTCACTCACTCACTCTCACTCACGCACTCTCACTCACTCTCTCACACACGCACTCTCACTCACTCTCACACACACGCACTCTCACTCACTCACGCACTCACTCACTCTCACTCACGCACTCTCACTCACTCACTCTCACACGCACTCACTCACGCACTCTCACTCACTCTCTCACACGCACTCACTCTCACTCACTCACGCACTCTCACTCACTCACGCACTCACTCACTCTCACTCACTCACGCACTCTCACTCACTCACTCTCACACGCACTCACACACGCACTCTCACTCACTCTCACACACACGCACTCTCACTCACTCACTCACGCACTCTCACTCACTCACTCTCACTCACGCACTCTCACTCACTCTCTCACACACGCACTCTCACTCACTCTCACACACACGCACTCTCACTCACTCACGCACTCTCACTCACTCTCACTCACTCACGCACTCTCACTCACTCTCACTCACTCACGCACTCTCACTCACTCACTCTCACACGCACTCACTCACGCACTCTCACTCACTCTCACACACGCACTCTCACTCACTCTCACACACACGCACTCTCACTCACTCACGCACTCTCACTCACTCACTCTCACACACACGCACTCTCACTCACTCTCACACACACGCACTCTCACTCACTCACGCACTCTCACTCACTCTCACTCTCTCACACACACACTCTCACTCACTCACACACGCACTCTCACTCACTCTCACTCACTCACGCACTCACGCACTCACTCACTCACTCACGCACTCTCACTCACTCTCACACACGCACTCTCACTCACTCTCACACACACGCACTCTCACTCACTCACGCACTCTCACTCACTCACTCTCACACACACGCACTCTCACTCACTCTCACACACACGCACTCTCACTCACTCACGCACTCTCACTCACTCTCACTCTCTCACACACACACTCTCACTCACTCACACACGCACTCTCACTCACTCTCACTCACTCACGCACTCACGCACTCACTCACTCACACACGCACTCTCACTCTCACTCACTCACGCACTCACTCACTCATGCACTCACTCACTCTCACTCTCACACGCACTCACTCACAAACTCTCACTCACAAACTCTCACTCACAAACTCTCACTCACGCACTCACTCACTCTCTCACACACGCACTCTCACTCACTCACTCACTCACTCTCACACGCACTCACTCACGCACTCTCACTCACTCTCTCACACACACACTCTCACTCACTCTCACACACACACACGCACTCACTCACGCACTCTCACTCACTCTCACTCACACACGCACTCACTCACGCACTCACTCACTCACTCACTCACTCTCACTCACACACGCGCTCACTCACTCACTCTCACTCACGCACTCTCACTCACTCTCTCACACACGCACTCTCACTCACTCTCACACACACGCACTCTCACTCACTCACGCACTCTCACTCACTCTCACTCACTCACGCACTCTCACTCACTCACTCTCACACGCACTCACTCACGCACTCTCACTCACTCTCTCACACACGCACTCTCACTCACTCT
Organism: Carassius auratus; assembly: GCF_003368295.1. NCBI lineage: Eukaryota > Metazoa > Chordata > Actinopteri > Cypriniformes > Cyprinidae > Carassius > Carassius auratus. The sequence continues at coordinate 44,265 of NW_020529245.1, forward strand.
CACACACACGCACTCTCACTCACTCTCACTCACTCACGCACTCTCACTCACTCACTCACTCTCTCACACACGCACTCTCACTCACTCACTCACTCACACTCACTCTCACACGCACTCACTCACGCACTCTCACTCACTCTCTCACACACACACTCACTCACTCTCACACACACACGCACTCACTCACGCACTCTCACTCACTCTCACTCACTCACGCACTCTCACTCACTCTCACACACGCACTCACTCACGCACTCACTCACTCACTCACGCACTCACTCACTCATGCACTCACTCACTCACGCACTCACTCACTCTCACGCACTCACTCACTCACGCACTCTCACTCACTCACTCTCACTCACTCTCACTCACTCTCACTCACTCACTCTCACTCACTCTCACTCACTCTCACTAACACACGCACTCTCACTCACTCTCATGCACTCACTCACTCTCATGCACTCACTCACTCACGCACTCACTCACTCTCACGCACTCACTCACTCATGCACTCACTCTCACGCTCTCACTCACTCACACAGCAGATACTCACAGCGTTCGGCCCGCCGCAGCCTCCCAGAATCAGCAGGGTCTCGCTGTCGATCACGATCTGAGGAACACGAGGGGACTCAGTGAGCGCTCAGACTCAAAGCATCATGGGAGTCAGTGAGAGACTGAGGAGGCAGTGTTACCTGAGACTGTCCCCCGCGAGGGTGAGGAGACGGGCCACTGACGGCCGGTTTTGACCAGGACCACTGCTCCAGATCCAAAACCCAGACCTCGTTACTCCTGCGACACAAACACACACAGGATAAACACGCGATTGGATCGCTCGCGGACGACTCTCTCGCATCATACGTACATCTGCCGTGCGCCCAGAGAGCCTCCGAACACCACCATAGTGCTGCCCATCACAGAGGACGAGTGTCCCGCCATCGGCGGCGGCCCGCGAGTCGTCACGATGCAGTTCCACCTGCAGGCGAGAAAGGGGCGGAGTTACAGGATCTGACTTCCTGTTTGACACACACAGCTTCCCATGAGTCACACCATGCAGGTGAAAGTATACTGTATTTTTGAAAAACATAAAACAGAATTTTTGGATTATTCAAACGTAATTAGTGAACAGAATGAAAGGTGTGAGTGTGTCACCAGTTCTTGGAGGGTGAGTAGGTGTGTATCTCGTCGAAGAAGCGCTCGGGCTGATGCAGAGGGTATGGACTGGGCCGCGTCCAGCCGCCGAACAGAACCAGCAGATCCCTGAACAGAACCAGCGTCGCTCCGGCTTTAGGAGACGGGTACGAGCCTGAACACACACAAGAGACGTGAGTTACGGAGCTGATAAAAACACACACACACAGAGACACACACACACTCACGCACACACACACCCACACACAAAGTCTGACCTGACGCCAGCGGCCGGATCCACTCCTTACTGTTGAGATCCAGACGCCACAGATCATTAAACGCTGCGTTACAGCTGCTCTGAGTGCAGCCGCCGAACACATACATCGACTGATTCGAGTCGTAGTAACACGCACCTGTGACACACACACACCAAACTCAACCACTTTATGCTACACATTGTCAAGAATTACCAGTTAATACAGGTAGATTATGAACATCTCATCAGTGAGTGATTCACACACTCTGAGTCAATGAGTCATTCTTGAGAATGATTCAAACTAATCACTTGTGATTCATTAAAAGAACTGGCTTAAAGAGTCATTTCAAAAGAATCTAGTGTGATCTAGTTCAGTATATTCGTGCAGCACTGCTACTAAACATCAGGAAACTACTGTGTGTGTAATAATGAGGTGTGAATACAAGGTTTATTCACACTATTTTGTGAGATCAACACATCTGAACTGCTTGAAACTGACTGAAGTGCATCAATACGAACAAACGTGTGTGTGTGTGTGTGTGAGAGAGTGTGTAAGTGATCTGTTGAAGAGTGTGTAAGTGATCTGTTGACTGACTGTGTGAGAAGCGTTGTGTTATCGGTGTTCCAGGATATGGATATGTGCGACTCTCCCACTGGATGTTTCCCTCTTGAACGGCCCTCAGGAAACCATGATAACACTGATACGCCACACCTGAGAGAGAGAGAGACACAGAGAGACAGAGAGAGAGAGAGAGAGAGAGAGAGAGAGAGAGAGAGACACAGAGAGAGAGAGAGACAGAGACAGAGAGAGACACACACACACAGAGAGAGAGAGAGACAGAGAGACAGCTTTTAAAGGTTCGTTCACACAGCTGTGCTGATTCAGATTCTCTGCTGATGCGTCTGATTACCGTTAAACTCGTCTCACATCACAGTGTCACATGACACACTCACAGCGCATCAGAACGACGAGCTACAGCACTGCATCACACTGTAAACCACAACTACAACCAGAACTGCACAGGACACTAGAACCATAACTTTAACTATAGTAACAACTACACTGACAGCTACAATGACAACCATAACTATAATAACCACAACAATAACTACAACAATAACTTTAATTATATGAATTATAACGAGAATTATAAGAGTAACTATTATTACAATGACTATAACAATAACTATAAGAGTAACTGTAATTAAGATAAATATAATAGTAACTAATTACAAGGATTATGACGATAGTATAACTTTAACTATTTTTACAATAAGTATGACGATAACTATAACAGTAACTATGATTACAATGGCTATAATGATATCAATAACAGTAACTATAATTACGAAGACTATAACAATAACTATAACTGTAACTAACTACGAAGACTATAATGATATCTATAACAGTAACTATAATTACGAAGACTATAACGATAACTATAACTGTAATTACGATAACTATTAACAATAACTATAATAGTAACTATAATTACGATGACTATAATGATAACTATAATAGTAACGATAATTACGATAACTATAACAATTACTATAATAGTAACTATAATTACGATTAGTATAATGATAACTATAACAGTAACTATAATTACAAAGACTATAACGATAACTATAACTGTAATTATAATTACGATAACTATAACAATAACTAGTAACTAGTATAGAAACTATAATTATGCTTACTATAACGATAACTATAACAGTAACTATAATTATGCTTACTATAACGATAACTATAACAGTAACTATAATTACGAAGACTATAACAATAACAACTGTAACTATAATTAGAAAAAGTATGATGATAATTATAACAGTAACTATAATTAAAATAAGTATGACGATAACTATAACAATAACTATGATTACAATGGCTATAACGAGAACAATAAGTGTAACTATAATTACGAAGACTATAACAATAACTATAACTGTAACTTTAGCCGTAGTGCTGAGTATAATGGTAAGGACAATAATAACGATAACTATAAAAGCAATCATAACAACTATAAGGATAACTAAAATGATAACTATAATGGCAACTATAATAACTATAACAATAACTTTAATGATAACTATATATGCAACAACAACTAATAATCTTAACTAGAGTTGTGACGTTCGCGAACGAACCGATTCTTTTGAACGGCTCATAAACATGAACGATGGGAGCCGAGTCGCGACTGGAGAGGAGCCGTTCTTTCTATCGTTCTTTTTTCCTATGCGTGTTCATACAAATGAGCTCCTCCAGGAGACAGAACAGTTATAGGGGGAGGGGCGCACCCAGCGCAGGCCAACCCTTTATAGCGTGATGATATTAGTTATTAGTTGTGCACGCATTTACATTGCATTTTGTGTTCATTTAAAACTTATTTTAAAATCATTAAAAATGTTCTTTTGTGATACTGTACTTGTATAGAAATGTTTCACTAAAAGCTGTTTTCCACAGACATTCATTGCAGCCCACTTTGTTATTGTTCATTGACTTGAAGGGGCTGATGTCCTATTTGCAAAGTTTACAGTAGTAATAGTATGTAGTATGTAGACATTTCCATTTTATTTATTCTAATTTTATCTACTTAAAAAAAAAATTAGTTTTCTATCAAAATGTTCTTGTGTGATAACAATGTTCTTGTGTGGAAGTGTTTGTAGTAAAAGCTGTTTTGCACAGAAATTCATTGCAGCCGGCTTTGTTTTTATGTTTATTTGTGAGTAGGTATTGTATGAATAACATAAGTCAACGTAGTTTTACACACACACACACACACACACACACACACACACACACACACACACACACACTTTGTACTAAAGGTAAATCAAAATAATGATGTCACTGTCTAAGCAGAGGGATTTGTGCAACCCTATGGAATATAGTCGACACATGAGAAATGAGGGTAATAATCAATATTTCAGAATAATTCAAACTCAGATATTGGTGTGTGATATCTGAGCTTTAATTATTTGACTACAAATCTCACCTCATAATACCTCCCAGTGATTATTTCCAGGATAAACTGAGATGCTCCCAAGCTGGCTTCTTAAAACTGACTAAATATTTAAAAAGAGCCAAAAGAGCCATTCTTTTGAACGGCTCTTTGAAAGGAACGGATCGCGAAGATCCGGATCCCCTCAAAGAGCCATAAATCCCATCACTAATCTTAACTATAATTACAATAATATCAACTATAACAAAAACTAATATGTAGTACTATAACGGTAACTATTAGAAATTATGATGATAACGCTGACCTAATCATTAACCATTAACAATTTTTTCTGCAGTTTTGTCATCCGCTGCTTTATAGTCGGTGGATTCTGATTGGCTGTCAGTGTTACTGCTGTTCCTGAGCTGGTTGGTTATCACTGTAGGTGTGATGTGGCAATTTTCTCGTACACTAGAGTGATTATTAAAATTGTTACAGTTATCGTTCTGAAGCAGGTGCCCGGGGTCATGCGTGACCTCTGACCTTTGATGAGGCGGTACCACTGCTTGCAGACCAGCGCGGCGGTCTTGTGCTCCTGGTAGGGCGACAGGAAGGACAGGATGTACTCCAGCACCTCCTCGGGGAGCTCGCCCATGCTGCGCGCGCCCCGCGGCACCTCCTCCGTCTCCATGGCAACCGCGCAGCTGTCTTCACCGTCTGCGGACCTGAGAGTAAACAGCGCTGAGTAAGATCACGTGACAAGACATCGCGGATCCTGGTCACGTGCGTCACTGCTGACGTCACTGACCGTAAGGAAGCGTCGTTAATAACAGAAGCAGTCAAACATCACATCAGAGCAGCCGAGAGCCGCTAGTTCTGACCGGATCTGGCTCAGATGGTCAGCTTACTGTATTTACACTGACAGTTACTCATGAAGCACTGTAAAGTAACGAGGCGAAACTCGAGAGCATCTTCAGCTCCGGCTTCATTAGCTGAGCGCTAACAGCCGGTTCACTCTCGTCTGATGATGATGATGATGATGAAGGTGATTACACGCGTGCCCGTGAGATTACCTGTATACCGGGGTCTCTGTCTGTCTCTCGCCTACGAGCTTCTTCTGCTCTTCCACTGTTGTTTGTGTTTCTCTTTATCAGCTACTATCATCAAGCTCCTCACTCCAAACATCCGCCATCTTCCCTCCGCTCGGGAGCGCGCACGTACGCATAGACGTCACGTGTCTTGGGCGACGTCCGCTACGTTTGGGCGCGCCACCGAAAAGCTGAAAATACCCATTTTTTTTTACAGTCTATGGAAAATACTTATGAAGCACTGGCACTTTAACTTGGTTATTAAAATGCTTGGCTAATAAAAAGTTCTTACCCTTGACATATATAATGTATACAATTTCTTAATTATTATGAGATGTTTATATTAATTTTGTACATAACTGCATAATACAAATAAATAAATAACCGTTTGGGCGCGGCTACTGTTTCTCTGAAATAAATATTTATGGATATCATTTATTGATTTATTTATATTTAGTTTGTCTAAGAAAGTTGTAATGCTTGATTTTGTTCATTAGTCAGTAAATTATTATTTCTCACCTTTACGTGTTATCAATAAAAGCTCAATCATAGCTTTGAGAAATCAACTGCTCCAGCAAATGAAACTGCTTGAATATACTTTATGGTGTGAAAATAAACAATATGGATCGCTCTTACATATATCTTAGGAAAGTCCGAATCTTTCTAGTGATTCAGTTCATTCTAAACGGATCTTTCTTGCTCTTCGGAAAGTTTGACTCTTTCAAAGGAGTCAGTTAGTTCGGATCTCATTCTTAAATGTAATTTTGGAAGGTTCGATATATTCCAGAGAGTCGGTTCATCTTAAACGGATCTCGGATTTAGCATCGAAGAGTCTGAATCATTTTGGTGAATCGGTTATATCGGACGATTCTTGTAGACGAAAAGCTGCATATTGTTATTCATTTCATGACTTTTTTTTGTTTCACTATGTTTTTGACTCAGCTATATTCATCAGATTGTTTGGTTTATGAATTATGATAATTCATTATTCAATAATTCATAATTAATCTGGCAGATTCTTTTATCCAAGATAGTTTACATTGTGTTGGCAAGTGACAGAATTTCGTAAAATGATTTGGTTATTCTGTAAATGAGCTGAAAATCATAACTGGTTCCGTTCAAACTCAAATCAGACGTAGTAAGAAATGAAAATTGCTTTACTGTCAAGACATAAAAACAGTTTCCATTCATTTCATGTGGACTTGTTTCCAGTCTCTCAGTGATTATTAACAGTTAATTAAAGTTACAGACTTGTGATCAGTAAACATCGACACAAACACACATCAGACAGACACTACTGCAGCTCTAATCGTTATACTGAAACTGAACAAACGAGCGTTAAACTGGAGTCCCGTCGGGTTTGCTCCGGTCTGATGGCACTTCCTGTAGAGGGTGGAGCACTTCCTGTGCCTTGAGCGGTGGAGCAGAGCCTTTGGTGGGCGTTGTCCGGCCCTCGTTATCCAGAACCCCTTCTCCATGAAGCCAGTCCATCTTCTGCTGGTGCTGTCTCACAGCGTCATCCACCCGCGCATCCATCATAGCCTCGGTCAGTACACCATCCTCAGAGGAGTACGCCGCCGCCTGACACACACACATTACCCATGAGCCTCTGCGGCACACACCTCATCACACAAACATCTTAATACGATTCTATTTCTGTTATTGAGTGACGATTTCAATCATTTTAATTTAGAAGTTTGAGTGTATTTTGCGTGTAGCGTTAATATCCTTAACAGACGAACAAACCTGCCAAGCGACTGCGAGTTTGGAGATTTCACGTCCAGACATTCCCTCCACACGCTTCGCAATATCCGAACACTTCAGTCCGTAATCAAACTGAGCCAGCTTCATCCTCCTGCGCACACACACACACACACACACACGTCAGGTCACATGACCTCACGTCACATGTTCAGTTCAGTGAGCATCTGCAGCATTTTAATGTCTGAATCATTGGAAGCCTGTTTCCGCAACGGAATAAATAACAGAAAGGGTAATTGCAACTTGTTGTACTGAATTGAACTGTTAAAAGAAAAAAAAAACTAAATGATGAATGATGATGTGTGTGAGTGTGTGTGTGAGAGAGAGAGTGTGTGCGAGAGAGAGAGTGAGTGTGTGTGTCTGTGTGTGTGTGAGAGAGAGTGTGTGTGTGTGTGTGTGTGTGCGCGAGAGAGAGAGAGAGACTGTGTGTGAGTGTGTGCGCGAGAGAGAGCGAGTGTGTGTGAGTGAGTGTGTGTGCGAGAGAGAGAGTGAGAGAGAGTGTGTGTGTGAGTGTGTGTGTGCGCGCGAGAGAGAGAGACTGTGTGTGAGTGTGTGCGCGAGAGAGAGCGAGTGTGTGTGAGTGAGTGTGTGTGCGAGAGAGTGAGAGAGAGTGTGTGTGTGAGTGTGTGCGCGAGAGAGAGAGAGACTGTGTGTGAGTGTGTGCGCGAGAGAGAGCGAGTGTGTGTGAGTGAGGTGTGTGCGCGAGAGAGAGCGAGTGAGAAAGAGAGAGTGTGAGAGCATGTGTGTGTGTGTGTGTGTGTGTGTGCTCACTGGCGTCCTCCGGTGGCCGGCTGCAGCACGTATTTGTCGAAGTAGAGTCGTACGAGTCTCTCTCTCTCCTCGAGGCCGGCAGCATGAAGTTCACGATCTCATCGATTCGGTCGTTTATGGCCCAATCAAACTGCTCCGGCTGATTACTGGCCAGAACCAGCATGAACCTGAAACACACACACCACATCAGCTGTCTGTCTTTCTGTGTGTGTGTGTGTGTGTGTGTGTGTTGAGACAGACAGGTGTGTTTACTTGTTGCTCTGTTCTCCGGTGCGGTACAGGAATGCATTTAAAGTCGCTCGGAGATCCTCGCTGATCTTCTCCTGAAACACACACACACACACACACACACACACACAGATGCATCACATGACTCCTGCAGTGACACACACACAGATACACACATGCAGTGAGGGAGTGTGAGACTCACGGTGGATCTCTTGCGCAGGAATGCATCAGCTTCATCCACAAACAGCAGCAGCCTGGAGAACACAGCAGAACATCACCATCACACACACATACACACACTTTCTCTCTCACACACACATCACACACATTGAGATTTTTTTTTTCAGAATATATTACAGAATGAATTAAATCATGTATACAATTTAAATTATTTTGAGAATAAAATCAAATTACAAAATAAATATAATTCTGATATATAATATAAATACTTTTTAAATAAATTCATTTATAGAAAAAAATACATTGGTTAAGCATATCTAATACAGTATATTATTTATATATAGGGGGTGGTGTTGGCGCAGTGGATAAGACGCATGCCGTTGGTGTGAGAGCCCTGGGTTCGAATCCACTGTGAAACGCCACTGTGTTCCTGAGCAAGACACTTATCCCCTCTCACATATACAGCAATTGTAAGTCGCTTTGGATAAAAGCGTCAGCTAAATGAATAAATGTAAATGTATATATATATTAGTATAGCAATGTCAATATTTTTGTCAGCATCGGCACACATTATTATTTTCAATTATTTTTAAACTATGGAAAGTGTTTTTACGCCATGATTTAATTTATACTTTTTAAACAATTTACATAATGTAAAAATAACAATAATATTTTATTCTTCATACATACAACTATTTCTGAGAGTGTAGTGTGTGTGTGTGTGTGTGTGTCTGACCCGCGGCCGCTGGTTCCTGCCCAGTCGAACACCTTGTGCATCGCGGTCACTCCGTCTCGACCCATCGGGGCCACGTCTCCTCCCGTCATGATGGCGTAATCCATCCCAGAATGCATCGCCAGCTTCTGCTCACAGCCAATCAGAGGCGGTTACACACGTGTGCGGTGGATGCGTGTGACACGCGTGTGCGCGAGCGGTACCTTAGCGAAGAGCGTCTTCCCGGTCCCCGGCGGCCCGTACATCAGGATGTTCCGGTACAGCCCGCGGTTCTGTCGCGTGTTCCTCGTCGCTATGGCGATGTCACGCACACGCTCCTCCAGCGTCGGCTGCAGGGAGACAGGAAGTGAGATGCGCACGCTAACAGGAAGTGTGTGTGGTGAAGGATGCTCAAACACTCACGCTGAGCACGACTCCCTCCAGCGCGTCCTGCGGTTTGCTCTTCAAACGCTTCGCCATCTGAAACGACACATAAGTGCGTGATTACCACCGCACTTCCTGTCTGCACAGGAAGTGATCACACCTTGATCGTGGTACCTTGACGGGGTGTTTGAGGGCTTCCACCACAGTGAAGCGGGAGGTTTCTCGCACTAGCGAAGGTTTTCCTAGCCGTGCCTCGATGTATCGTCCGGCCACAGCGGTCGCGTTACGAGCGGAATAAACACCGACCGCCAGCAGCGTGAGCCCCGCCACCTGCAGGAGACACGGAGCATTACACAACCATTACACACACACACACACACACACACACACACACACACACACACACACCGCACATGACCGTCACTCACTCCCAGAGCATCACACACACACACACACACACCCCCGTCACTCACTCACTCAATCACACACAGAGCATCACACACACACACCGCACATGACCGTCACACACCACACACGACCGTCACACACACGACCGTCACACACACACACACACCGCGCACACACACACACACACACACACACACACACACACACAGACAAACACACACCAGCACTCACCGTGGCCGTGACTTTATCCCAGTCTGATATAAACGTGCGGAAACCTTCCCCGAACACAGCGCCGGCCGTCCTGAAACACATAAACACTCACATGACCCCAGTCACATGACCCCAGTCACATGACCACATCTACACCTGCTCATAACTGCATTTTTAATTCTGGTACAATTATAAACATTGTGCGTATAGTTTATTTTATTGTGCAGTATATTGCTATAGTATTTGATATATATACAGCTATTATTGTCCAGCACAAGTGTGTAAGTGAATTCATGTCCGAGCATCAGATTTAAGTGTGAACATGGACGCGCTGCTCTGAGTATTTCAACAACTGCTGATCTACTGGGATGAACACACACAACCATCTCTAGGGTTTACAGAGAATGGTCCGAAAAGAGACAATATCCAGTGAGCAGCAGTTGTGTGGATGAAGATGCTCCTGTCAGGACACGAGAAGATTGGAGAAACGGTGTCTGCTCTGACGAGTCTGGATTTCTGAGTCTCACAGTCACCAGATCTCAAAGCAGTAGATCAGATTTGTGATGTGGTGGAACGGGAGATTCTCATCATGGATGAGCAGCTAACACATCTCCATCAACTGTGTGATGCTGTCATCTCAGTATGGACCAAATCTCTGAGGAATGTTTCCAACACCTTGTTGAATCTGTGCCATGAAGAATTAGAGGAAGTGTATATTAAGTAAATATTTATACCGTATGGACTCGAGGACGGTCTGTCTGTGTTCGGCCGCCTTCAGTCGGATCTGTTCACGGATGATGTCAGCGTTCTCTCTCTCCACCCGCGCGCGAGCTTTAGACTCCGCCTCCACACGCAGCATCTCGTTCTTGTGCCGCAGATCCATCTCGTGCTCGATGGTCGCTGGGGAAACACACACACAATCACCTTCAGACGACGGAGAACACAAGCGCCGAATTCTTCAGAATGATATCAGCTGGTCGGACCTTTCCTCATGGCTTCCTGTTTCAGCACAGACTCTTCCTGTTTGCGCAGGTTCTCCTCGTTCAGGAGTTGCTGTGGAGGAACAGAGGTGTTAGACTGACGCGTGTCAATCAGGAGTCAGAGAATCTGCAGAAACACACCTGCTGCCGGAGCTGGTCATCGTACCGCTGCCGCGCCAGTTTGTCCTGATACTGCGCCCTCTGTGGACGAAACCATCCTCATCACCATCATGACATCACAATTACCATCATGACATCACCATCCTCATCACCATCATGACATCACATCACATCATCACCATCATGACATCACATCATCACCATCATGACATCACCATCCTCATCACCATCATGACATCACATCATCACCATCATGACATCACATCATCACCATCATGACATCACATCATGACATCACATCATCACCATCATGACATCACATCATCACCATCATGACATCACATCATCACCATCATGACATCACATCATCACCATCATGACATCACATCATCACCATCATGACATCACCATCCTCATCACCATTGTAATGGGGACCATCATAACATCAACACATCACAACCACCACCACCATCATCACATCGCATCATCACCATCATGACATCACATCACCACCATCATGACATCACATCACCATCCACATCATAACATTACATCACCACCATCACCATTGTAATGGGGACCATCATGACATCACATCATCACCATCATGACATCACATCACCACCATCACTCCATCACATCACATCACATCAGAAGTGTGTCTCACCGCCTGGTGTTGTTTGGTCTCCTCGTTCAGAGTCTTCCTGCGCTCCTCAGCCTGGATGCGGATCTGATCTCCCTTCAGCTGCTCCAGCGCCGCCTCGTACTCCTGCAACACACACACACACACACACACACACACACAGAGTAAAACTCTAGAAGCTAATAACGAACGATCGCCTCTGTGTCCACTGTGGGATAGAACAATAAAGCAGGCCATCGCTCATTTATTTCACAATTCAGACCTTTTTCTCCTCGCTATTCTGACTTTTCCCTTGCAATTGTGAAATAGTCACAATGACCTCTTTTCTTTTATCCATGGCAGAAAAAAACTCTTGCAAAATGAATGAAATATTCAAGATATTATTACTTAAAAATAATAAATAAATATTAACAATATTGTAAACAATGTATTTTGTAGCATTGTGAAAACACTTTATCAAGGAGATTTATAAAAATGTAATAATTTCTACCTAATAATAAAGAAACGCCTGACACACATCTCTAACTCTAGCACTCTCTATTCTATTATAATTCTATTCATACTTGTCTTCTCTTGTATCTAGTCTTCTTTTGACTTGTTTTATTGGAAACAGACCCTCCTCTAACACTAGCGTCCCTCGTTCTTCTCTAGATCTCTTTCATTGATGATAAAACACCTGTGCTGGTGTGCTGAGACGGGTCACTTCATACTGATGCTCACGTGTTGTTTCTGATTGTTTCTTCAGGATCAAGAGTCTGCTACGTCAGAACTGTGAGCCGAACTCTGAGCTGTCTGTGCTTGCTGTGTATAGGTCAGGGTCAGGCTGGTGAAGGCCCGGATGAGGAGTACCTTGACACGGCTCTGGTGCTCCAGCTGCACGGTCTGCTCCTGCATGCGCGCCAGGTCCAGAGCCTCTTTGGCGTGACCTGCGGTCACAGGGGTCAAACATCGTCAAACAGCACTGACCTTTGACCTAATGCCCTTCATACACTCGGCTCTGTTACTCACGCGATCGGTCCAGCTCTTTGGCCGCCTGCGCCGCGCGCTCCAGTCCCGTCGGGTCGAAGTTGCTCCATTTGTCCTTGGATTTGTCACCGGAACCGGAGCCGCCGCCGGCCGCAGGAGGAGGAGGAGGAGCGGGCGGAACCGGGGCGTCCGGCGGAGCGCCGCTCTGACCTTTGTTGAGCCCGAAGAGCCACGACATGATCCGCTGACAGACGCTGAATGACCGGACTCACACACGCTTCTACCGGGCGCACGAGTGTCACGCCGCGCTCTGCGCACGCGCACTGCTCCTGACGCGCCGCCGCGCTGCGCTGATTGGCTGACGCGCTCGTCCTTCAGAAGGTCAGGGAGGAGGCCACGCCCCTCGACGCGTCAGATTCAGATTGTAGCGTCACGGCGGAAGTTTCCAAGGCAACATTTCTCATTTTTAATCTGATGTATTAAACTAAATAAGCACAGACGCATTAAAAAAAGTAATAAAAATTATAACTTTGAACTGAAAATATTAATAAAAGCTTTAATTGTATGTAGATGATAGGACAGTGTTTTTCTGTAATTTGATAAATTGCGTTATTTTAATTCACAGTCTGTATTAATATCAATCAATGATGTTTATTTCGGTCCCTACAGACAGCTTTTCACAGTAAGTAAATAAATTAACATTAACAACAAGCCTGGCTTATTAAGCTCACCCTTTATTCAGATTTAACAGATACGTCACTTTTCCACTAGATTTGATCAAACAAGATAAACACACGTTACAGATTACATTTCCCCAGATCTACATACTTCTTTACAAACATAATTACAGAAATACACATTCAAAATGAGTCGCATAATTATTGAACACCATGTTTTCTTTTACATTTTCTTAAATTTGCAAAGTGAAGTTCATAATTTTCAGAACTGTTCCAGATTTACGCCTTTGACAGATATACATTATATACACCGAATATAATTCTGTATTATCTGACAGCTCATATTAGCAACCGAAAGGTATAACATATAATAAAATACACTAAAAAGTAATCAAAACTATATGAACATTTTTAAAACACAATTAACTCAAATTAAAATGAAAGCAGAAAATATAAAAATAATAAAAGTATAACAGTATTTCATTGATACTAAAATAACACTGGTTAATAATAGAAATAACGCAACTTTATTATGAGCTATTTCATTTATTAAATATTCTAATCATAGATTATTTATAACATATCATCTGCATGAGTGATCAAATATAATGTTTCAGAATGAATGAAAATACCTCGAAACATTAAATGTAGTTATTTTCTAGACCAATGTTTATTGACATATATTCATGTTTAATTGTATTGCATTTATATGGTTTTATCAATCACTACACATGCTTACATAAGTCAAATATATATTTGCATTCATATGGAGGTCATTTTTCCACAATTATTTAATGTACAGTAAGTAACTATCATAATAGAATGATATGATCTTTAGCTAAGACTGTATATGTAATTTGTAATGGCTCAGTTTTTGACGGTATGAAGTGTGACTCCACAAGACATGATGGTGGTCAGAAATACAACACAGCAGCCATTAAACAGGAAAAGGCTTTAATGATGTTGATGAACACACACAAATGACACTTATTTACAGGAACAGATCCAGACAGAGGTCAGCAGGGCACATGATCAGCTGCGCTGTGATTGGCTGATTCCCTGCAGCTGTGTGATGCGAGAGAAGACGCCGGGTGGCTCCGCCCCCTCCCCCAGCGCGGCTCTGAGGCCCTCGGTCCGGCGCGCGTGGGCCAGAGCGGTCAGCGCCTGGAAGGAGCGCGGCTCGGTGATGGACAGGTCACACAGCACACGTCTGTTCAGCTCCACGCTGCACTGTGAGCACAGACAGAGGGTCAGCACACACACACACACACACACACACACACACGCCGGGACTCATCTGACCGGCGTCACACTGACCTTCAGCAGGTTGTGTATGAGCGCGGGGTACTTCATGTGCTGCTCTCTGCTAGCCGCGGCCAACCGCTGGATCCAGAGCTGGACACACACACACACACACACACACACACACATCAGAGCTCAGGGTGAGTGACTGACAGGTGTGAGGTCACATGACTCGTCACGTACCTGCCTCATGCTGCGTCGCTTGGCCTTCCGAGCTTTACTGGCGTAGATGAACGCCCTGCGGACGGCGCGCACCGCCAGACTGTAGCAGCGGTTCTTCCTGCCGCGGAAATGCTGCAAAAGACACACTGGTTGGTTCCAGAACATTCCCAAAAGAGACAATATAACATGAGATGAACCGCGAGCCGGATGAAAATCTATTCAAATATGTGACGATTCAAACCGGTTTAGATGCTAAACAGATCCAGATTCAGTTAGTGGTAGTTTATATGAGTGTGTGTCTGAGGGGAGCTTACTGTCTTTAGAAAAGTTTAGATGCCATTTTTTTCTGTTCACCTTGTCTCTGTATAAAGCATATTAAAGTTCATAAGTGCAGCGCTGCTTTGTTTACAGCGGTAACCAAGGAAACGCTTTAAGCTTGTGCGCTACCAGTTGAGCTCCAGGAACACTAACACTTTAAGCTCCGCCCACTGGCAGACAGTGAATCTGTTTCTCCTTCAGCTCGTCTGCTGTTTGTTTCATGAAGATATTTTTTATGCATAGTTTCACAAAACTCCATTCATTTCAAAATGATACAATCTACAATTTAGATGAAAAACTGCTCATGTTGCACGTGTGCAGCATCTTTGTCTGGATCATGATTAAAATGCAGGGGTTGCCTCTCATTCTGAACAGAAAGAGCACAGACAAAGCCTTATTTTGTTTATATGAAGAGAATTCTTTCATTTGTGTTATTTATTTGATTTGGGGCTTGTTTTAAAAATACAATTTAGTTTTTTTATTTACACTTACATTAAATTGAGTCATTTAGCAGATGCTTTCATCCAAAGCCACTTACAGATGAGGACAACAGAAGCAATCTAAACCAACAAGAGTAATGTTATGCAAGGGCTATATTAGTATATTATTATAGTGTTATATTTCAATTTCACAAAGAAATGTGCAGCATATTGCCCAAGCAACAATAAAAGGACACATTTCCATTATAATGTCTTAAATCTAATTTTACAAAAATCGAATCGAACTGAATCATGAGTCGAGTGAATCGTCACATCACGAATCACAGCGGAAAGTTTCCTTTATCTGAATATAACGCTCCCAGAACATTATTGGGTAACAAATAATTGCGACTCTGCTTCGGGTCTCAGACACACACACACACACCCACACACACACACACACACACACACACACACACACACACACTCTCTCACACTCACAGACACTCTCACACACACTCTCACACACACACACACACACACACACACACACACACACACGCACACACACACACACGCACACACACACGCACACACACGCACACACACGCTCACACACTCTCTCACCCGCGCGCTCTTCAGCAGCTCCTGGACTCTCCAGTACCGGTCCGGTCCGCGGTTCCGGGTCCAGCAGGACAGCGTGAGGAACACCATGATGATCGACCAGAGTGACCTCAGCCTCTCGTGCGCTGCTGTGTGTGCCTGCACCGGAGGAGACGTGACGTCACATCCGGGTCATACGAGCGGGACAAAATAAAAGTTCGATGTAACGCTTTTATATCTGGTAATTCAAAATTCTAATATTATTCATTATCAAATGTACTTTATGCCTAAGAAATAACATTATATATATATACATATGCAGTGTTCATCATTTATGCTGCAGCGCCCGGGGAGCAGTTAAACATAATTACAGAAATACACATTCAAAATGAGTCGCATAATTATTGAACACCATGTTTTTTTTTACATTTTCTTAAATTTGCAAAGTGAAGTTCATAATTTTCAGAACTGTTCCAGATTTACGCCTTTGACAGATATACATTATATACACCGAATATAATTCTGTATTATCTGACAGCTCATATTAGCAACCGAAAGGTATAACATATAATAAAATACACTAAAAAGTAATCAAAACTATATGAACATATTTAAAACACAATAAACTAAAATTAAAATAAAAGCAGAAAATATAAAAATAATAAAAGTATAACAGTATTTCATTGATACTAAAATAACACTGGTTAATAATAGAAATAATGCAGCTTTAATATGAGCTATTTCATTTATTAAATATTCTAATCATAGATTATTTATAACATATCATCTGCATGAGTGATCAAATATAATGTTTCAGAATGAATGAAAACAACCCTAGGGTAGGAGTCAAACTGTCTAACCACTGCCATGACTTCTACGATTAATACGATCGGTTATGAATCATGTATGTGTGGTACATCAGCATCTAAAGATGAGTTTAAACTCAGAGTTTAAATCAGTTTAAAATAATCCATTAGTTGGGAAGATAAGAACCGTAGCAAGTAATGGTCACACGTTCTCTACACACGACTGAAGCTCGATAAAGGAGAGTGAATATTGCGGAGAGGAAGATTGTTTTATTGCTTTGACAGAAGTGTGGATCACAGAAAGACATTCTACAGAATAGAGTAAATATCAGTTATATTCCTTAGAAATCTGCAGATGATAAGGGTTGGAGTCTACTTCTAGAGCAGTGGTTCCCAACCTTTTTCAGCTCGAGACCCACACAACCCCACACACGTTTCTGCAGAACACTGCAAAACAATTCACTGACCCGCTATTCTTGGGTTAATAACTTAGTATTCAGAAGCTAGATTGTTAACTGTATTTATTGAATGAACTAGGGCTGTGCGATATGGACAAAAAAGACAAAAGAAAAAAACTTTCGCGATTTCTTTGATCAATTTTGAGATTGTGACACACACCGATATGCTTTTACAGTCATAAATGCATTCAGGATTAATTTGAAACATATTTCCAAAAGAAAACCAATAAGAACTTTGTCAAAAAGTTGTAACGTCTCTAGAACAGACATAAGTCAAAATAATCACTATAGTAAAGATGTAACAAAATGAATAGACTTATCCCGTTAACATGGGCTCAGAAAAAGGCGTTAGGATATGCCCAGTCTGTTCTGTTCTTGCGCTAGGAGCAACGCATTCTGATTGGATCAGACAGAACACTGCTGGAGGTCAGGGCCGTGGGAAATCGTGCACGCTCCAATCGTGATTTTATGACAATTTGTTTAACAGCACATTCCTAGAATGGACTTGAAATGAACAGAAAATAATTGGCGGCCCACCTGCAATACCACAGGCACAGGTTGAATACCACAGTTCTAGAGTATTTAGGATCAACAAGACTAATAAATAGATCTTGAGAAATATACGTTTATTGATTTTATTTGTTTAAAGGTCTATTTTTTTTCCGTGTATAGTGATTTAGATCCTAAGTCCACACTCCATAGAGCTGATTACCACCCGCCAATACAAACAGAAGAGGAGGAAGAGGAAGAGGAAGAGGAAGAGGAAGGGTCAGATGTCCGGGGTCAAGGTGAGATCAGATCTGATGAGTTATTGTGCTTAATGATGACAGAATGAGACGACAAGCTGCTGTTTGTATATTGTACAGTGATGTACATCTACAACATATTTCAGCTTTTACACGCAATAATATTTACCAGTGTTACTGTGGTGTAGTCACTGTCAGGGTGTCGTTCCGTCGCTGGACACTAGAGGTCAGTGTCTGTCTTCTGAATGACGGCACCCATTCACTGCAGAGCATCCATTGATGAGACACTGATGCAGTGCTACATTTCTACAAACCTGATGAACAAACACACTCCTCCTGATGGTGTATGTGACGTGTGTTGGTGTTTGTGTGAACTCTCTCTCTGTGTGTGTGTGTGTGTGTGTGTGTGTGTCTGTTGATTCAGAGACGTCTTTAAGATCTTTGACTCGTTGTATCAGCAGATCTTATGCATATTAATTAAACACATGCTTGTAGTTCTGTGTCAGTTTCATTTCTACAAAAGCCATCGAGTGTTTGATGAACGTTCTCCTCAGGTTTGCTGTCAAACCCCCCCCCCCCATAAATATTTTAATCTCTGAACGGAAGTCGGGTTATTGGTCATTTTCAAACGTGACACAAATTAAAACATGAATATTTGAGCTGCTTTGTATTCTTAATCTCCAGCTTTATCATATATATATAATAGTTTTTATTACTGTACTCAATTTTCTGCGTTTTTATGTGGGGAACTTTCACTTAACTACATTATATCATACTTTTTATTTAACTATATTTAACAAAACATACCGTTTATCATTATGTCGAATTGAAGAAACTGAAGTTCAGTCTGTAGTTTTGTAGTTCGGAGTCACGTGATGAGCAACAAAAATGAGTGATTTAAACACAAGCTAGTAAACAGAAATCTGGGAAGTGGGCTTTATGAGCGTTTTATATGGCATGTTTGGTTTTATAAAGATAAATTGGAGTTCCATTCACGGTTTTGGATGAGGTTTCACATTCTCCGCGGGGCGCGTGGGCGGGGCCTGAGGGCGATGGGCGGAGTCAGAGGCGGGGCGAAGCTGAAACTTCAGACACGCTGAGATCTGAGCATCACTCGAGGAATAAAGCACTGAATTAAAGGTGAGCACATTCATTCTCTATGTTCTATATCTATATGTACGGGTTTTTAAGTCCCACATCTGCATGTTTTACGCGTGTCTGCATGTCCTCTGACTCATAGTTTGATGTAGGTGCAAATGAAGCTTGTTGTGTGAACAGAGTTTACAGTTCTACAGAGTTAATGAGTTCAGTTAGTGCATGAGTTCCTCTTCTCATCTGAAAGACATTCCTTAATGGACCCTTCGACTGTTTCCAGTTAACTGTGGACGACATGGGGTCTGTTGGGGGCTTCTGCTCTTTTGGTGGAGGAAGGGCAGAAATACAGCCAGGGGCAAATGACAAAACACACACACACACACACACACACACAGAGAGAGAGAGGGTCACAGCAGCTAGAGTCTTTAAAAGAGAAATGAACAAAGTCTGTTATATTTTAATGAGACAGATGAGAGTTAATGAAGAGAGCAGAACACATGAGTGTGTGTGTGTGTGTGTGTGTGTGTGTGTGTGTGTGTGTGTGTGTGTGTGCAGACATTCCTCAGTGTGTGTGAAGCATATGCTAGAGCTCACATCTGGGAGTCATTAAACCCCCTCAAGACCCTCCCCCAACACACACACACACACACACACAGAGACTGTATTTACACTGAGCGTGTCTGTTTCTGTTAAAAAGATCAATATCTGTGTGACGATTCATGGTTTGATTTTATAAGCTGAAAAAGTAAGACTTTAATGGGAGCGTCTGTCTGTCTCTCTCTGTCTGAATGTCTTTCCTCCTGTATAATGACCTCGTCTCACTGGGGGTCAGAAGAAATGAGAGCAAGAAACAGACAGACAGAGAGAGAGAGAGAGAGAGAGAGAGAGAGAGACGGAGGAGAAGAAAAAGGGAAACTAACGGTACAGAAAATGGCTTCTAGGAAAAGAGCCGAGAAACAGACAGGAATGTTTGCGGCGGCACGAGGGTCTTTCTGAGAAAAGAAGAAAAGCAGAAGAAAGAAACTAGTACATTCTTTGAGTGCAGGAGTCTCGAGGCCACAGCGGGATAGACAGACAGATAGATAGATAGATAGACTGATAGACAGACAGATAGATAGATAGATAGATAGATAGATACATGTTTATTAAACAGAATGAATTAGAATTATGAACAGAAACTATAAATCAATTTCTGTCTCTGGTTTGTTTCTACAGACAACATGAAACTCTGTTACCTGCTACTGCTGTCAGTGCCAGGTGAGACACACACACACACACACACACACACACACACACATACATATGGGAGGCCGTTTGAGATAAAACCCATTCAAAACTTGCGATGCACATTGAATCACTTGCTCGTACACATGAAACACTATCTGTGCATATATATGAAAGCCATGCGGTTACATAGAAATTCTTTGCATAAACCGCGCTTCTGTTTCCAAATGAACTAAACTTCCGGTTGCAATAAAACGACTTCTGGACACACTGAAAATGTTTATGCTCTCTTACATGCGATTACAGGGTATATGCAAATTTACATGTACACGCAAGTGATTCAATGTGTATCGCAAGTTTTGAATTGGTTTAGTCTCAAACGGCCTCCCATACACTCAAACACACTCTCGCACACACACACTCACACACACTCTCGCACACACACACTCTCGCACACACACACTCACACTCACTCTCGCACACATACACTCAAACTCACTCTCGCACACATACACTCACACACACTCTCGTACACGTACACTCTCGCACACGTACACTCACACTCACTCTCGCACACATACACTCACACACACTCGCACACATACACTCACACACACTCTCGCACTCATACACTCACACTCACTCTCGCACACATACACACACTCACTCTCGCACACATACACTCACACTCACTCTCGCACACATACACACACTCACTCTCGCACACATACACTCACACTCACTCTCGGACACATACACTCACACACACTCTCGCACACATACACTCACACTCACTCTCGCACACATACACTCACACTCACTCTCGCACACATACACTCACACTCACTCTCGCACACATACACTCACACTCACTCTCGGACACATACACTCACACACACTCTCGCACACATACACTCACGCACACTCTCGCACACATACACTCACGCTCACTCTCGCACACATACACTCACGCACACTCTCGCACACACACTCACGCACACTCTCGCACACATACACTCACGCTCACTCTCGCACACATACACTCACGCACACTCTCGCACACATACACTCACGCACACTCTCGCACACATACACTCACGCACACATACACTCACGCACACTCTCGCACACATACACGCACACTCTCGCACACATACACTCACACTCACTCTCGCACACATACACTCACACTCACTCTCGCACACATACACTCACACTCACTCTCGCACACATACACTCACACTCACTCTCGCACACATACACTCACACTCACTCTCGCACACATACACTCACACTCACTCTCGGACACATACACTCACACACACTCTCGCACACATACACTCACTCTCGCACACATACACTCACGCACACATACACTCACGCACACTCTCGCACACATACACTCACGCTCACTCTCGCACACATACACTCACGCTCACTCTCGCACACATACACTCACGCACACTCTCGCACACATACACTCACACACACTCTCACACACACTCTCGCACACGCTCTCGCACACACACACTCACGCTCTCGCACACACACACTCACGCTCACTCTCGCACACATACACTCACGCTCACTCTCGCACACATACACTCACGCACACTCTCGCACACATACACTCACGCACACTCTCGCACAAATACACTCACGCACACTCTCGCACACATACACTCACTCTCGGACACATACACTCACACTCACTCTCGGACACATACACTCACGCACACTCTCGCACACATACACTCACGCTCACTCTCGGACACATACACTCACGCACACTCTCGCACACATACACTCACACACACTCTCGCACACATACACTAACACTCACTCTCGCACACATACACTCACGCACACTCTCGCACACACACTCACGCACACTCTCGCACACATACACTCACGCTCACTCTCGCACACACACACTCACGCTCACTCTCGCACACACACACTCACGCTCACTCTCGCACACATACACTCACGCTCACTCTCGCACACATACACTCACGCACACTCTCGCACACATACACTCACGCACACTCTCGCACACATACACTCACGTACATTCTCGCACACATACACTCACGCACACTCTCGCACACATACACTCACGCACACTCTCGCACACATACACTCACGCTCACTCTCGGACACATACACTAACGCTCACTCTCGCACACATACACTCACGCTCACTCTCGCACACATAAACTCTCGCACACATACACTCACGCACACTCTCGCACACATACACTCACACTGTCGCACACATACACTCACGCACACTTACACTCACGCTCACTCTCGCACACATACACTCACGCACACTATCGCACACATACACTCACGCACACTCTCGCACACATACACTCACACACATACAATCACACACACTCTCGCACACATACACTCACACACACTCTCGCACACATACACTCACACTCACTCTCGCACACATACACTCACACACACTCTCGCACACATACACTCTCCCACACTTGCACACATACACTCACACTCACTCTCGCACACATACACTCACACTCACTCTCGCACACATACACTCACACTCACTCTCACATGCATACTCACATTCACTCTCGCACACATACACTCACATTCACTCTCGCACACAAACACTCACACTCACTCTCGCACACATACACTCACATTCACTCGCACGCATACACTCACTCTCGCACACATACACTCACACTCACTCTCGCAACACATACACTCACATTCACACTCTTGCACACACACTCACATTCACACTCTCACACACATACACTCATTCTCGCACATATACACTCAGACTCACTCTTGCACGCATACACTCACTCTTGCACACATACACTCACATTCACACTCTTGCACACACACACACATTCACTCTCGCACACACACACTCACTCGAACACGTGAACTTGCACACATACACTAACATTCACACACACTCACATTCACTCTCACACGCATACACACTCTTGCACACATACTCACATTCACACTCTCGCACACATACACTCACTCGAACACACACTCACTCACACGCATACATTCACTCTCGCACTCCCACACGCATACACACTCTTGCACACATACACTCACATTCACACACATACTCACATTCACACACTCACGCATACACTCACTCACACTCTCGCACACATACACTTTTACTTTTGCACACACACACTCACTCGAACACACACACTCACGTAAACTCACTCGCACATACTCATATTCACACACACCCTCATATTGACTCACAGTCAGACTCACTCGCACACTCGCTGACACACACACACACACGTAAATTCATGTACACTCACTCTCGCACACATACACTCACACTAACTCATGCATACACTCACTTGAACACACACTCACTCACACTCACGTAAACTCACTCACACACACCATCATATTGAATCACACTCACTCGAACACGTACACTCACTGACACACACACGTAGATACACACTCGCGCTCACACACTCACTCTCTCTCTGGTGTGTGTTGTTCTGCAGCGCTGGTTCTGGCTCAGACTCAGACTCAGGAACAGAACTATGATGATTATCCAGACCCTAACTTTGGTGAGTCGCTGGATTCTGTCTGTCAGTGAAGTCTGTTAATGAAGCTCAGATATTAATGATGTGTTGTGTGTGTTTGATCTGGTCAGATAACGGCATCAATTATGACTCCATCTACTGTAAGTGTCCCTCACTCCTCAGCTCTGTGTGTGTGTGTGTGTGTGTTCATATTCTGAGCTGTTTCGCTCCTCTTCAGATCCGGCCGTTTCTCAGCAGGGTTCACAAGCTCAGACCTCAGGACCAGGACAGACCGGTCCTCTCTCGTCTCTCTTACTGTTCACGTCATCTTTATTGTTTCATTTTTAAAGTGTAAGACTAATAGAAACCTGTTTTTATTCCAGTGGTGGAGCTTCAGACGGAGCCGACAGAACCTGGACCGCTGGGTATACTTTTGACATCTTTGTGTTTATTTTCATTTCTGTTTTAGTTTTAATCATTTCAGTACTTTAGCTAATTTGGTTAGTTAAACAATTCTAATTTTCAAAAATTTCTGAAGTTCATCTAATATTTAGATTTGATTTTACTTATTCTTTATTTCAACCAACAACTATTGTAATGGTTTTAGTTGATAAGAACACTGAGGTGATTAATAAAGGACTGAAGGGCAAGTGAAGGATCAAACACACAATTGTGTTATTAATATTCTACACTTGTCTATTTGCATCTGTAGATTTCATTCTTTTGTTTTGTTTTATTCCTATATTCTGAAGGTTTGTTCTTATTTCATTCACACTGATTTATACAACACTTCACTCCTAAAACATGGTGAATGTGTGTGTTTTGCTTGTTGACAGTATTTTCTGATTTATGATCAAACCAGACTTCATCTAATGTTGTGAATGTGTGCAGATGACTCATGTCTATATAATAATAATGCATTCCTCACATTTCAGACTGTCGTGAGGAACAGTATCCCTGCACTCGTCTCTATTCTGTCCATCAGCCGTGCAAACAGTGTCTCAACAGCATCTGCTTCTACAGGTCAGCACACACACACACACACACACACACACACACGGCTTCATCTGATAGTATTTCTAGTTTAGTGGTACTTCTATTTCATCTGGTTACCAGTTCAACATTTCTCATGTAAGATGTGTGTTTTATTGTTGTTTTCAGTCTGCGCAGGGTTTATGTGATTAATAAGGAGATCTGTGTGAGGACCGTGTGCGCTCACGAGGAGCTGCTGAGAGGTGAGTGTGTGTGTGTGTGTGTGTGTCGCTTCACCGCGCTCCTCCCGTGAATACAGATATATAACGTCTTGTCTGTCTCTCTGCAGCGGATCTGTGTCGAGATCAGTTTTCTCGCTGCGGTGTAGTTGCAGTCAGTGGCCAGTGTGGGGCGATGGGCGGCAGCTGTGCTAAGAGCTGCGGATCCTGCTAAACACACACACACACACACACACACAGGTACCGCCTTTCAGACGCGGACACACACTGCAACTACAGCTTTACGATGAAAACCTCTACGCAAGTGTGCAGACACAATGCTAACGCGGAGCCGTTTCCTAACGTCAGTCTAACCTCAGATGTCTGTGGCATTAGTCAAGCAGCTGCTATAAACACATCAATAGTTTAACTAGCTTAACTAATAGTTATAGAAGACTGTTTGCGCTAATCTAGCGCCCCCTTGTGTTTGTGTACTTGTGTAACGTGTGTTTCAGACCTAAAGCTCTTCCTATACTCCTCCAGCATCTCACTCAAAGTTATGAACAAATGTTCTTCCTGTAACACGTGTACGAGCTGAGCTCCTGTAAACTGATATTAACTGTAATAATCTCTGGTTTGGATGACTGTCTCCACTGGTGCTATTATTGTATCTGTTACACAGCGGTTTGTATTATCACTGCTCGTCGTCGTCGTCGTCGTTTACTTGTTTATGTGTCTTGGGGCGAGTTACACTGAACCCAGACTCCTGATCTCAGGTCAGAGGTCAGAGGTCAAGACCTGTAAGCACTGATCGGTCATCAATCACACGAGGAACGCTACTGAACACAGACGTCAGCATTTACTGTAATATTAGCTGGTCCAAACCATTGATGCAATGTAATAAACATTTTCTTTCTGTACATTTAAATGCAGAGTCTATAAACATGAAAGCTTTCTAATGTGTATAACAAGACTGAGACAAACGCTATCAGTTAAAATGCCTTTTTAATGGGTTTCTTAGTAACTACACAAAGCCATCGCTCCACATGTTTTCTTTGCTTCTGGCTGAACTCTATGTATCCTGCACCTTAACATTACTGCTTGTGAAAATGAATTAAAATAACGATCTTTGATATAGTTTGCAGTCTAGTGTCTCACCGATCGATCAGTTCAGTACGGTAAACAAAGAACGGTAATAAAACAGTCAGGATTTCGTTTTTCTGTATGGACCATAAATGTAAACTTGAACGAAAAACTCCTCAGTCCATTTCTGGAGTATATTAGTTCATGGAAAGACAAGTTTCCATGTTTACAGTTTTCCGTCTGCCAGACTGAATGGAATAAGTCAGGTTCATCACTGATTAATCAATCATTATAGTGACATTACTGCATTACACATTAATAAACATTACAGTTCAATTGCTCCAGATATATATAAAAATAAAAAGAATCAGCTACCGAATCTAATTCACATGAACTATAAATATGACTCAAGTATGTGTGTGGAAAACTCATTACAGTAACATCAATTATTAGAATAAACTGTGCTTAATTCTCATTATAATAAAGTCACATGGTTAAAAATAACAAATTGGTCCTAAAAGTAGCTTGCCTTTCTCTAAACAAAATACCTTTTTCTTTTGGTTTTGGGGAAACTAGTCCTCTGGAGTATTCTGGACGGCTTTATAAGATTCACAGGAGACAACATTAAAGTGGATCAAACCCCGTTCATCACAGTATTCCCAGGATAAGAACGGGTTTGGTTTAGGGTTAAGGACGACTTTGATGAAAGGTTTTGATCCTCTTCAGATGCTGACTGCTGTTTGTGAAAGCTCGTTTCCACCACACAATACAATTAAAATGATAATTGTGACATTTTAGCTAATGATTCTGACCATTCTTCTTGCATTTCAGCGTATTGTGAGATATAACCTCCTTTAGAAAATCTGAATTAATAAAAAGTTCTGATTCTATATCTTTTCTATTTGTATCTCAAAAACTGCAAGAAAAACTAAACATTCTGAGTTTATATCTCACAATAATGCGGTAAACAAAATCCAAATTGTGTGATTAAAAAGTCACAATTACCTTTTTGTGTCAGAAACAAGCTTCCAGAAAACATATGAACACGTTTCTAAGACAGGTGAAATACCTGCAGAGTGTGTGTGTGTGTGTGTGTGTGTGTGTGTGTGAGTGAGTGTGTGTATGTGTGTGTGTGTATCAGCTGGCTGTGAGCGCGGGCGTGAGTGTGTGTGTGTGTGTGTGTGTGTGTGTGTATCAGCTGGCTGTGTGTGTGTGTGTGTGTGTGTGTGTGTGTGAGTGTGTGAGTGAGTGTGTGTGTGAGTGTGTGAGTATCAGCTGGCTGTGAGCGCGGGCGTGTGTGTGTGTGTGTGTGTGAGTGAGTGTGTGTATGTGTGTGTGTGTATCAGCTGGCTGTGAGCGCGGGCGTGAGTGTGTGTGTGTGTGTGTGTGTGTGTGTATCAGCTGGCTGTGAGCGCGGGAGTGTGTGTGTGTGTGTGTGTGTGTGTGTGAGTATCAGCTGGCTGTGTGTGTGTGTGTGTGTGTGTGTGTGTATCAGCTGGCTGTGAGTGCGGGAGTGTGTGTGTGTGTGTGTGTGTGTGTGTGAGTATCAGCTGGCTGTGTGTGTGTGTGTGTGTGTGTGTGTGTGTGTGTATCAGCTGGCTGTGAGTACGGGAGTGTGTGTGTGTGTGTGTGTGTGTGTGAGTATCAGCTGGCTGTGTGTGTGTGTGTGTGTGTGTGTGTGTGTGAGTATCAGCTGGCTGTGAGCGCGGGCGTGTGTGTGTGTGTGTGTGAGTGAGTGTGTGTATGTGTGTGTGTGTATCAGCTGGCTGTGAGCGCGGGCGTGAGTGTGTGTGTGTGTGTGTGTGTGTGTGTATCAGCTGGCTGTGAGCGCGGGAGTGTGTGTGTGTGTGTGTGTGTGTGTGTGTGTATCAGCTGGCTGTGAGTGCGGGAGTGTGTGTGTGTGTGTGTGTGTGTGTGAGTATCAGCTGGCTGTGTGTGTGTGTGTGTGTGTGTGTGTGTGTGTGTCAGCTGGCTGTGAGCGCGGGAGTGTGTGTGTGTGTGTGTGTGTGTGTGTATCAGCTGGCTGTGTGTGTGTGTGTGTGTGTGTGTGTGTGTGTGTGTGAGTATCAGCTGGCTGTGTGTGTGTGTGTGTGTGTGTGTGTGTGAGTGTGTGAGTATCAGCTGGCTGTGAGCACGGGAGTGTGTGTGTGTGTGTGAGTATCAGCTGGCTGTGTGTGTGTGTGTGTGTGTGTGTGTGTGTGTGAGTATCAGCTGGCTGTGTGTGTGTGTGTGTGTGTGTGTGTGAGTGTGTGAGTATCAGCTGGCTGTGAGCGCGGGTGTGTGTGTGTGTGTGTGTATCAGCTGGCTGTGAGCGCGGGAGTGTGTGTGTGTGTGTGTGTGTGTATCAGCTGGCTGTGAGCGCGGGAGTGTGTGTGTGTGTGTGTGTGTGTGTATCAGCTGGCTGTGAGCGCGGGAGTGTGTGTGTGTGTGTGTGTGTGTATCAGCTGGCTGTGAGCGCGGGAGTGTGTGTGTGTGTGTGTGTATCAGCTGGCTGTGAGCGCGGGAGTGTGTGTGTGTTTGTGTGTGTGTGTGTATCAGCTGGCTGTGAGCGCGGGAGTGTGTGTGTGTGTGTGTGTGTGTGTGTATCAGCTGGCTGTGAGCGCGGGCGTCCTGCGGCGGATCTCCTGCTGGAGCTGCTCCTTCAGTGTGGACACCTGCTCCTCCAGACCCCTGACCCGCTGCCGGTGTGCTCTCTCTCGGGCCGCTAGCGTCCGCTCCGCCTCCCTCTGACTGACCCTGAGCCGCTCCGCCTCCCGCTGGACGTCCTCGCTGCCGCTGTGACTCTGCTCCAGCTCCTCCAGCTGAGCCTGAGACACACACACAACACACGTGTGACGGAGACTGGACGTCTGTGATGCTGCTGCTCTACGAAGCGCTCTAAACACAAACACGACCCGCTCACACCCCACATAACTACACCGCAACAGTGACGATAACCTTATCATCAGAATCACCTCCAGAACGACGTTTCGTGCAAACTCTAATATAGTTCTTGTTGTAACTATTGATACTAATATACCTATCGTCATCGTTCTTGGTGTGAACAGGCCTTTACTCACCAGACACAACGCAATCTTCTGTTTGACGCCGCACAACTCTTCCTTACAGCGATGAGAAACACCACACACACATTATAGGATGACACAGCTGATGTTAGCGTTAGCATGTGAGCGAGCTGATAATAGTGTACCTGCAGCAGCACGATCTGTCTCTGTGCGTCCTGCAGCTCCTGTTCCACGGTGTTGAGCGAGCGATCCAGCCGACCCTTCTCCACACACAGACGCATGCTGCTCTCCTCTGTCTTCAGCTTCTGACGCTCCACCTGACGAGGGAAGAGATCATGAACACTGTGTTCAGACACGGCCTGCAGACAGACAGACACAGACAGAGACAGACTGACACAGACAGACTGACAGAGACACAGACAGAGACAGACACAGACAGAGACAGACTGACTGACAGAGACACAGACAGAGACAGACACAGACAGACTGACAGAGACACAGATAGACAGACAGACAGACAGAGACACAGACAGAGAGACACAGATAGAAAGACACAGACAGACTGACAGAGACACAGACAGACAGACACAGACAGAGACAGACATACAGACACACAGACAGACAGAGACAGACAGACAGACAGAGAGACACAGACAGACAGAGACAGACTGACACAGACAGACAGACAGAGACACAGACAGAGACACAGACACACAGACAGAAACAGACAGACAGAGAGACAGACAGAGAGACACAGACAGACAGAGACAGACAGAGACACAGAGAGACACAGATAGAAAGACACAGACACAGAGACAGACAGACACAGACAGAGAGAGACACAGATAGAAAGACACAGACACAGAGACAGACTGACACAGACAGACAGAGACAGACAGACAGACACAGACAGAGACAGACTGACACAGACAGACAGAGACAGACAGAGAGAAACAGACAGAAAGACAGAGACACAGACAGAGAGACACAGACAGAGAGAGACACAGACAGAGACAGACAGACACAGACAGACAGACCCGTCTCACCTTATCCAGTGTGTTTCTCAGCGCAGCCTTGTCCTTCTCCAGGCGGACGGCCTGTCTCTCTGCATCCCTCTTCTCTGTCTCCAGTAAGGCCACGGCTCTTTGAAGGCTGCGCAGACGCTCCTCTGCAGACGCTCTGTCTGTCTGCGCAGACTGTAGACTGCGCTGGGCTTCGGTCAGACTGTCGGACTTCTGTCGCAGAGCCTGCGTGACACCGCACAAACACCACAGTCTTTAAAAGAACCACTTCAAAAAGTGAATCGAGTAAAAGAAGAATGTTCACACTGCTATTGAATGTGAAGTCAGACCGATTTAGTCGTCAGGTCTCAGACCGCTTTTCATTCACACTGATGTTTTCAACGCAATCTCATGACAAAACCCTTGAATGAACCAATAAAATACACGAAGCTGTTCTGAACACATATTTAATATGATCTCAGTTCAGATGCATTTTAAATGTTCACATTTAACGTATTTATGCATTCCAGCCTTGCAGTGCATTATAAACGCACTACACTGAAGTATTTGACCTCTTTTATATATATATATATATAAAATTCAAGTTAAAATGTGTCCAATTTTAATAAATAATATTTTTTTCCACTGTGGCTCTGCAGCTCACATTTTTGAACACAAAAACCATTGGGTGTGAACCGTCTTTAAGTCTATTCGACGCATTCAGATAAAGCTAATTTCTAGCGCGCTCACGTGCCGCTCACCTCCTGTGTGTTGTGCAGCTCCGTCTCCAGCTCAGATCTGTGCAGCTGACTCTGGGTCAGCTCTGACTGCAGCGTCTGCACTCGCTCTGTGAGCACGGAGATATTACGCTTCCCGTCCGACACGGACGCTCTGAGTCCATCCACACGCTCCTGAACCACACAGCACAGGAGCTTTATTAGAGTTATTCCATGCTCTGTCTGAATACTCCACTCTGATTGGCTGGCAGGTATCCATTAAAACAGTTTAATCACTGTTCTATATTAATGCACTGCTTTAATTAATGCACACACACACATTACTAAAAGGTAATTCACACACACAACTGTCTCTCAATTGTCGATCTGTTGTTTATCTCTTACATATTATAGCTATAGTGATGATAATAGTTGTTACGGTTGATATCTGACCTGCAGCTGTCTGCGCTCGGTCTCGGCCTGTCCCAGTGTCTTCTGCAGTGTGCTGAGCCGCCCCTGGGTGGCGCTGTGGGCGGCGGTGGCTTCCTGCAGGCTCTGGGAGAGAGCAAGCACTCGCTCTTTGTGAACGCTCTCTCCATCCTGAGCTTTAGACAGCACCGCCGTCAGCCGCTCCACCTCACGCTGAAGAGACGCGAGACGAGCCTCTCCCTCCGTCACCTGAAACACACAGGAGGGTGTTAGCGATGTACCGTGATAACGTGCTCGAGTGATGTTTGTGCTCAGGACCTGTTTGATGGCGCTGTCGTGTCGGTCGTGAGCCGTCTGGAGCTCCATCTCTCTCTCAGCGAGACTCAGTCTCAGTCTGTGCAGCTCTCCCTCCAGACTCCGCCTCCTCAGCTCCACCCGTGTGCCCCGCCCCTCGGCCGCCTCCAGAGCCTCACGCAGCCGCCGACGCTCCGCCTCCAGCCGCGCCTCGCCGGCACGCATCCTGCTGCACTGCTCCTGCAGGGGGCGACACTGCGTTACAGCTGCCTGCGCTACATGACAGTCGTTCAGATGAAATGAGACGCACCTCCACACGCTTGCGCTCAGTCTCGGTGTTCAGCGAGAGTCTCTCCAGCTCTTTGATTCGCTCGTGGAGCGCTCGTTGGTCTCGCTCTGCTCTCCGCAGGGACTCTTCCTGCTGCTGCAGCACAGCTCGAGACGCAGACAGCTTCTCATCCACCGCACGCTTATCTACACAAACACACACCCAACACCAGAATCAGGCATCGATCCAGAAACAAACCATAAAGCAGATTTCAGTTTGAAGGTTTTATGATTAGTTACCCTGTTGGCACTCCTGTAGTGTGCTGTGTAGCTGAGTGAGGCGCTGGTGGGCGGAGTCTCTCTCTCCCGCCACTTCCTCTAGTTCCCGCTGCAGTGACCCCAGCTGACCCCGCGCCTCGTCCTGCACACATTTACATCACATGATCACTTCATCACGCTCACAGTTCATCTGATCTGATGTGTGGAGCAGGATTTTGGACCAATGAGGTTCCACGGTGGGCGGAGCTCACTACAGAGAAAAGACCAAAGCTGTTCACAACAACAATGTGAACTATAACCATAAAGATGCTCTAACTGGAACACACACGCTATAGTTATATTAAGATATGATATTGTGCAGCGTGTTACTCGTTCTCTCTGAGCCTCGCGCAGCTCCTGCAGGAAGTCTCTGAGGCCGCTGCGCAGGGTTTCTGGGTCCAGCTCCTTCAGGGCGACGGGCAGCGGGGCGTCTGTCCTCTCTGGAGACAACGGCCGCAGCATCGTGGTGTTATCAGGAGTCACGCTACCTGCCACGTCTGACAGACAGCACAGAAATGATGAACGCTTCCTCTCCAGAACAAAACACAGCTCTATTCCAAAACTGAATCTGACCTTTGGCTGGTGAGAGCGAGCAGTGCAGCGGAGACACACTCCTGTGGCGAGACATCATCCCTGAGGTGAGCGAGGAGGGGGAGGAGCCTGTCGGGCTCCGCCCCCTGCTGCTGCTCCGCCCACTGGCCCCGATGCCCAGCGTCCGTGTGAGCGCCGACTGGAGACTGCACAGCCTGAACTCCAGATCCCTGCGGGCCGCCTCCGCTCGAGACAGCTCCGCCTCCGTCGCAGCCAGACGGCCCTGTGCCTCGCTCAGCTCCAGCTGCGTCT
This sequence comes from Carassius auratus, assembly GCF_003368295.1. Lineage (NCBI taxonomy): Eukaryota > Metazoa > Chordata > Actinopteri > Cypriniformes > Cyprinidae > Carassius > Carassius auratus. The sequence continues at coordinate 77,573 of NW_020529245.1, forward strand.
GCGCAGACGCCTCGCAGGCCGACTGAGCGCGCACCGAGAGGTTACGAGCCTCATCCTGAAGCTTCTTCTCACAGCCGCGCGCCTCCTGCAGCTGCGACGCTAACTCTCGCTCGCGACTGCGCCAACACGACTCACTCTCGCTCAGACGCCGCTGCAGAGAACACAGCTAGAGAGACACGGATGACGTTCAGATTTTTAGATACTTCAAGTTTACAAATGTACAGATGCAGATGAAACTAGACAGGAATCTAATTATTAGATGAGAAGTGGAGACATGAACATAAATTGAGCCATATACACCTCTTTCTGAAGAGAGTTTCTGCTAGTCTCGGAGTCTGCGAGTCTCTGTTTGAGGGAGATCAGTTCTTTGGCTCGCTCCTCGTCTTTGTGCTCCTCCAGTGACAGACGCGTCTGCAGTTCGGCCAGCTGCTTGCTCTTCTGCTCACGCTCCACGTCCAGGAGCTTGACCTGCCGGCACAGAGTCACACATCAGACACCAGCTCTCTCTCTCTCTCTCTGTCGGGGTCAGGATCACAGCGCTGCGGTCTGACCTGTCTGCGCAGCTCCTGCAGCTCCCTGCGCGCCTCCAGTCTGGACCTCTCCACCTCACGCAGACAGCTGCGCAGATCAGACACCTCCTTCTGCGCAGACGCCAGACTCTCCTCCAGCAGACACACTCTCTGCTCCCTCTCCTCACACACGCGCTTCACGCTGCGCGCACACACACACACACAGTGAAGCAGACAGTTTGCACAGATAAAAACCCTTCAACAATGCAATATTCATTCATTTTTATAAGCACGTTATAAGTGAATTGTGTGGAACTTGTTTCTGCTACTGGATTAAAAAATTCTAAATCTTAGTGCAAGCTTACGATCTCACAACTCTGAGTTTGTTGAGTATTCAATCAAGACTTTTTTTTTTCTCTGAATCCTGAGTTTACATCTCGCAATTCATATTTTTATTTCTGCCACAGAATAAAATGCGACTTCACTTTCACTGAAAGCGTCCGTCACCTGATTCTCTCGCTCTCTGATGCTCTCAGCGCTTCCCTCAGCTGCACGTTTGATTGGCTGAGAGTGTCCCTCTCCTTAGTGACATCACTGAGGGAGTGCCGTAGCTCCGCCCCCTCTCGCCTGTGCCCCTCCCCCACGTCCCGTATCTGGCACAGACGCTTCTCCGTGTCCAGCAGCTCTCGTCTGGCACTGTCACGGCTCTCCTCGCAGGACGACAGCAGCGCGCGACACTCCTCCAGCTACAGCAGGAAAACTATTACACATCTTACTGTTGTGACCTGTCCTTCAGGCATGATAGTTTCCTTCACAAACCTCTCTGAGCGCTGTATCTGCCTGCGTCTGATGCTCGGCGCAGGTCTCCTGCAGTCTGCGCAGCTCACGTCTGTGTGCACCGTCTGCGTCCTGCAGCTGACTGCGCAGCTCCTGCAGTTCTGCGTTTAGAGCCCCAACGGCATTCTACAGACAATCCAAAGCCTCTGATTATAACACACTCATGATTATCAGACTATTAGAGAGTCACTGACACATAAAAAAAAAGCTAAGATGCATGTTAAATTTTTAAAATGCGCATAAAAAAAATATATGCACTCAATTAAGGCGGGTAATTTACTTAATAAATGCACAAAAATATATAACAAGTATTTGCATCCACCTCAGGATAAAAGATTACATGACAGAAGTAATTTAACATCGAAAAAAAAGAGCAGCAATGGATTCCCCAGGTTAACAACTTTCATTTTTATTTTCGATACTTTGCGCTAGATTCCAAGGAAGTGCTGATTTTGTTCTCTTAAATACAAGGGAAGAAAATGGAGCTTTATCCACAATATTCATGAGACATTAAATTCTTTAGGTGTAAGTGAAATTGGCAGCGGTGTACAGAAGCATGCAGCAGTGTAGTTTCTGACCCGCTCCTGGTCTCTGAGCAGCACTGTCTCTCGGGTCAGTCTCTCCAGCTCCAGCGATGCAGTGCTCAGCTCCGCCTGTAGGGCACTCACCTTCTCCGACAGAACTGCCTTCTCCGCCTCCTTCACGGACAGCGCCTGCACACACCATCAGACGGTTACCACACAATCCACACAGATGCTGTAGGCCTCCAGTGTGAGTCTAACCTGCTGTTTCTCCGTCTCGGCCTGTAGCAGACTCTGGTCTCTGTCGCGCTGGAGGGATCGCAGCTGCTCCTGTAGCTCATCTCTTTCTCTCTCCTGCCGGATCATCTGCTCCTCCAGGTGTTCACGGACGCTCCGCAGCGCCGCCTCCTGCTCGGCCTCCAGACTGCAGCGCAGCGCCTCCTACAGAATTCACATGATATCATGAGATGAGTATGCCTGAAACACGTGTCCCATGTGAAGAATAAAGGAGCGCTTGTATGACCTTCTGACTGGTCAGCCTCTCCAGCTCCTCCTGGTGGTCAGTTAGGGCTGTACGCAGAGCTCGCTGCGCCTCCTGTTGAGCGGCCGTGAGTGCGTCTCTTAGCATGTCTTTCTCTTTCTCGCATTGGGACAGAACCATCTCTCTTTCAGTGCGCAATCGCTTCAGCTCCGCTAACACACAAACAAACTAAACGTCAAAATAGGGATCATTTAAAATAATATCTCTCTTTCATGTACCTGTCTCACTCTCATGTGCGCGTCTCACTCTCATGTACACATCTCACTCTCATGTGCGCATCTCACTCTCATGTACACATCTCACTCTCATGTGCATGTCTCACTCTCATGTGCGCATCTCACTCTCATGTACACATCTCACTCTCATGTACACATCTCACTCTCATGTGCGCATCTCACTCTCATGTACACATCTCACTCTCATGTGCATGTCTCACTCTCATGTGCGCATCTCACTCTCATGTACACATCTCACTCTCATGTACACATCTCACTCTCATGTGCCGGTCTCACTCTCATGTGCGAATCTCACTCTCATGTGCGAATCTCACTCTCATGTACCTGTCTCACTCTCATGTGCGCATCTCACTCTAATGTACCTGTCTCACTCTCATGTGCACATCTCACTCTCATGTACCGGTCTCACTCATGTGCGCGTCTCACTCTCATGTACCTGTCTCATGTGTGCATCTCACTCTCATGTACCTGTCTCATGTGTGCATCTCACTCTCATGTACCGGTCTCACTCATGTGCGCGTCTCACTCTCATGTACCTGTCTCATGTGTGCATCTCACTCTCATGTACCTGTCTCATGTGTGCATCTCACTCTCATGTACCGGTCTCACTCATGTGCGCGTCTCACTCTCATGTACCTGTCTCATGTGTGCATCTCACTCTCATGTACTGGTCTCACTCATGTGCACGTCTCACTCTCATGTACCGGTCTCACTCATGTGCGCGTCTCACTCTCATGTGCGCGTCTCACTCTCATGTACCGGTCTCACTCATGTGCGCGTCTCACTCTCATGTGCACGTCTCACTCTTATGTACCTGTCTCATGTGCGCATCTCATGTACCGGTCTCACTCATGTGCGCATCTCACTCTCATGTATCTTTCTCACTCTCATGTACTTGTCTCACTCTCATGTGCAAATCTCATTCTCATGTACCTGTCTCACTCTCTCATTCATTCACCTGTCTTAGTCTCTCTCTAGTACCCATCTAATTCTCTCTTTTTAGGGCTGCTCCGATCACGATCGGCCGATCATGTGAAATCACACACCTGAGGGAATTTACCGCTGATTAGAGAACCGGCTTTACTGACGAGATGCGCATTAATGATCGGCCGATCGTGATCGTGGCAGCCCTATCTCTTATGTTTCTGTTTCACTCTATTTCATGTACACGTCTCACTCTCTCTCATGTACCTGTCATACTGTCAGTGCGCAGTCTCAGGTTCTGGTTCTCTGACTCCAGCTGATCACGCCGAGACTCAATGTGATTTATCTGCTGCTGGAGCTCAAACAGACTCGTCTCCAGACTCTCCCGCTCAGTCCTGCACACACTCACCGTTAATGAAACACACAAGAATATATTAAAACATTATTATCATGACTCAAACGTGTGCGGTCTCACCTGAAGGAAGCTAGCTCCTCCGTCAGGGCGGCATTCTCTCTCTCTGATGCCGTCAGCTGAACCAGAAGCCCAGCCCTCTCTCGCACAAGCTCCGCCCTCCCACGCACCGCCTCCTCGAGAGTGGTGCTCTGCCTGTCTTCTTCACCACGGACAGAACCAAGCTCCGCCTCCAAACCACCCACCTCTGCAATCAGCTGTTTGATTGACAGCAGCACATCAGAAAAGGTTAATGAGGCACTGAGAGACAGATGGAGAGAGAGAGAGAGAGAGATGGTCACCTGTGTGATTCTGTCCTGGAGTTTGGCTCGGTCTGCCTGCAGTGACTGAAGCTCCGCCTCCAGCCCCGCCCTGGCCAGCTCAGACTCCTGCAGTGATTGGTGGAGAGTGAGACGAAGGGAGTCCAGCTCCAGTCGGTCCTGCTCGGAGCGGACCAGCTCATCTCTGATGGTCAGCTTCTCTTGTTCTGCTTCTCTTCTCTGAGACAGTAATGCATTCTTTTCCTCTTCCAGCTGTCAATCATACAGTAGATCAATATCATTGGTTCACTTGTTACTGAAACACCATTACTTAACCAGTAATATGATCCAAACAGACCCTGATGTGTAAAATCAAACCCTGACAGAACCATTTCCTGTTAAATATACTGTGAAACGTCATCTTCTGGTACCTGTACGATGAGGCTGTTGAGGTCAGATTTGTCCTGCGCCAGACTCTCATTAATGCTGCTCATCTTAGCGAGAGAATCTCTGAGTGAAGACTCCTCTGAGTGAAGCTTGGTGAGCACTAGAGAGAGTTCTGCTTGACTGCTCCCGCTCTGCGCACACAGAAATAATGCTTTCATACACATACTGCCGAGTAGAGCTGCATGGGTGAAGTTAGAATTGTGCTGGTGAAGGATGCTTCTGTGTGTCTGACCCTGTTGAGTGCGTCGCTCAGCTGTCTGTTCTCGGTCTCTATCAGCTGTCTGTCGCTCGCCCCCTGCTGGAGAGACTCCCTCAGCGCCGCCAGTTCAGCACGCAGTGAAGACGCACGGCGCTCAGACTCCTCCCACAGCTGCTGACTGACACACACACACGTCAGCAACACGTCACACACTCGCGCTTCGCTCAGATACAGACACACGTCAGACTCACGTTCTGTCTGTCTCGGCTCGGGCTCGGTCTCGCTCCAGCGCGGCGGTGTCTCTCTCCTCTCGCTCGTGTTCGAGCTCTCTCTGCGCAGATGTGACGGCCAGCTGCAGTCTGTCACACTCCAGCTGCAGCAGCTGCACCTGCGTCTGCGTCGCCTGCGCAGCCTTATCCATCGCATCCTTCTCGCTGACACAGAGATGGACAAGTCTGGTCACTGGTCACATGACTCTTGTGATTGATTGACAGGCCGTGTGATGCGTCTCACCTTCTCAGTGCGTCTCTCTCCTGTCTCAGTCGGTCTCTCTCTCTCACAGCACTCTCTCTCTCTCTCTGAGCTTCATCTCTCTCGCCCTGCAGCGTCTGCGCGCGGAGCTCCGCCTCCCGCCGGCCTGACTCCGCCTCCCCCTGCTGTCTGCGCAGCTGCTGCACTGAAGACTGCGCAGACTGCAGACGCTCACGCAGCTCCTGCGCACAAACACACACTGTGACAGACAGCAGCTCAGAGAGCGTACACTGTGTGTGTGTGTGTGTGTGTGTGTGTACCTGTAGCTGGATCTGTCTGCTGGTCAGAGTGGAGTGCAGTGCGGACAGACAGCTGTCAGGGATGATGGATGATGATGATGAAGAGCGCAGCAGCGGCAGCAGAGACTCTTCAGTGTTTCCGTCCACACCACCACTGTCTGAGAACACCAGCTACACACACACACACTTATACATAAATCAGTGAAGCAGTGAGTGAGTGAGTGTGTATGTGTGGTTGTGTGTGTGTGAGAGAGAGTGTGTGTGAGCATAAGACTGAGAGTGAGTGAGTGATTGTGTGTGAGTGACAGTGTGTGTGTGTGTGTGTGTGAGTGTGAGAGCATAAGTGTGAGAGTGTGTTAGTGTGTGTGTGTGTGTGTGTGAGTGGCAGTGTGTGTGTGTGTGTGAGAGTGTGTGAGAGCATAAGTGTGAGAGTGTGTGAGAGTGTGTGTGTGTGTGTGAGTGAGAGTGTGTGTGTGTGTGTGAGTGTGAGAGCATAAGTGTGAGAGTGAGTGAGTGTGTGTGAGAGTGACAGTGTGTGTGTGTGTGTGTGCGTGTGTGTGTGAGAGCATAAGTGTGAGAGTGAGTGTGTGTGAGAGCATAAGTGTGAGTGTGTGTGTGTGTGTGTGTGTGTGAGAGCATAAGTGTCAGAGTGAGTGAGTGTGTGTGAGAGTGTTAGAACATAAGTCTGAGAGTGAGTGAGTGTGTGAGTGAGTGAGTGAGTGAGTGAGTGTGTGTGTGTGAGAGAGCATAAGTCTGAGAGTGAGTGAGTGTGTGTGTGAGTGAGTGAGTGAGTGTGTGTGTGTGTGTGAGAGCATAAGTCTGAGAGTGAGTGAGTGAGTGAGTGAGTGAGTGAGTGAGTGAGTGAGTGAATGAGTGAGTGAGTGAGTGTGTGTGTGTGTGTGTGTGTGTGAGAGCATAAGTCTGAGAGTGAGTGAGTGTGTGTGTGTGAGTGAGTGAGTGAGTGTGTGTGTGTGTGTGTGTGTGTGTGAAAGCATAAGTCTGAGAGTGAGTGAGTGAGTAAGTGAGTGTGTGTGTATATAAGTGTGAGAGTGAGTGAGTATGTGTATGTGTGCGTGTGTGTGTGTGTTGTACCTGTGTGATGTCTCGGAGTGTGTTCTGCAGTGCTGCAGTGTGTTTCTTCAGTGAATGAACTTCAGTGTCCTCAAGACTCTTCTGATCCTGACAGCACACACACACACACACACACACACACCTGATGACTCTGACTCTTAGTTCTTGTATTCTTGACACACGTGTTTGTCTCTCTAAAGCTGCTTTGACACGATCAGTGTTGTATCAGTGTTGTAAGCTCTGATTCAATGAAGCTGACTTGACCTGGCTGATGATCAGGCTTCACTTCACATTTACGCTGCTATGGGCTTGCCATGTCTGGTCTGTGATTGGTCGCTTTACCTGTCTAAGTGGGCGGTTCTTCACCAGCAGAAATGACAATGTTATGTAGACAAATGTTAAACAGACAAGTGGTGTACCTGTAGTTTCCTGTTGAGTGTTGTGACTTCCTGTTCTCTGTCCTCCACACGAGCTTTGAGACGCTCCAGCTCTCTCACGGCTTCCACAAGCCTGACACACACACACACACACACACACACAGCTCATTAGTCCTGAACCAGCCACACTATACAGGACTTCCTTCACACAGGAGCACCAGTGAGTGAGTGTGTGTGTGTGTGTGTGTGTGTGTGCAGTAACGGACCGTGTGTTGAGCTCGGCTCTCTCCGAGTCGCTCTTGGTCTGCAGCGTGATCATGTCGGTCAGTGTCTCTCTGAGCTGCTGCTCCAGCTGCACACGCTGACCGCTCTCTCTCTCCAGCAGCAGCACTGATCCGTCCTCACGACTGCGCAGATCTGTGCACACGCTCACACACTGCAGCTGCACGCTCTGAGCCACGCTCGCCAGCTCGTTACGCACCTCGCACAGATCCCTGACAGAGAGACAGAGAGAGACGTGTCAGTGTTCACAGCGCCGCAGCTGTAGAGTAGTGTTCACCGCTGCAGTGACGCGCTCTGACCTCTCGGTGGCGCTCTTCAGCTCACACACGTGTCTGCGGAAGCCCACCACCTGCCTCCAGAGCGCCAGCAGACGACTGTGCTCACTGCTGAAGTAACTGTGGAAAGACTGAACACACACACACACACACGTCAGACTGCAGCACTGTCTGTGTTTCAGTGATGCGCACGGCCACACCCACCTCCTCCTCTCTCCTCCAATCAGACTCCCTCTGCTCCAGCTCCTCCCTGGCTTTGGTCCAATCAGCAGTGAGTCTGCGGATGTCCATGCTGAGCGCCTCATTGGCCAGTCCGGCCTGTTCCAGCTGCTCGCGCAGCATGGCGTTGACGGCGGACAGGCCGCTGCTCCTGCACACACACACACACACACACACACACACACACAGGTTTAGCACACGCTGCAGGTTGACAGGATCAGGACAGTGTTAGTTCAGTACCTCTGCTGTTCCTCCTCCAGCCTGATGAGGGCGCTCTCCAGCTCACTGCTCGGCTCATCCTCGTCCCGCCGGTCACACTGACCCTACAGCAGCACACACATCAGAATCAGAACCCAGGTGTACAGTGAGACAGGAAGCGTGGAGAGAATGTGCTGTAGCGCTCACAGTGGATCTCTCCAGCAGCGTCTGTTCGAGGTCCGCACACTTCTTCTTGTACTGGAGCACCTGCCCTCACACACACACACACACACACACAGCAGTGAGTTGTGTCCGAGAGAATCCAGGGGCAGTGAGAGCTTCAGATCTGTGTGCTGTACCTTGGCCTGTAGTCTCTGAACGAGCTGCGCTTGTCTCTGCTGTCCCTCCTGATACGCCGTGAGCTTGCGTTTATACGCCGCCTGCTCCTCGTCCAGACGTCTGCGGAGATCTACGTTCTGCTGCGCCAGACTGCGAGAGTCTGGAGAGTCAGATCCGTCCTCGCCCGTCTCCAGACGCAGCGCCTGCTCCAGCTACAGACAGCACCCCAGTACATCAGAGAACACTGTAGATCAGTGTGTGTGACAGCAGATCTATCTGATCACTGGTGATTCCACAGGCTCGCTCTCTCTCTCTCTCTATATATATATACTAAGGTGCTGGTCATATAATTAAAACATCATCAAAAGGTTGATTTATTTCACTAATTCCATTCAGAAAGTGAAACTTGTGTATTATATTCATTCATTACTCACAGACTGATATATTTCAAATGTTTATTTCTTTTAATTTTGATGATTATAACTGACAACTAAGCAAAATCCCGTTCAGTATCTCAGAAAATTAGAATATAACTAAAGACCAATAAAAAGAAAGGATTTTTAGAAATGTTGGCCAACTGAAAAGTATGAGCATGTAAAGCACTCGATCTTTTGCCTGATTTACTGCAGCAGTGCGGCGTGGCATGGAGTCTTGTTCAATGTGAATGATTTTAACTGGAATACGAGCAGTCATTTATTCCGTCATCATCCGGGTGCTGATAGCGCGCTCACAGATGAGATCTGAACAGCACACGTTAATATGTTTAAACTAAACTCATTTAAGATTTGTCAGTTTAAACATTTAAGAGCCAAAGGACGCGAGCTCGCGCGCGCAGTGAGAAGATTTGTGCATGCGCTCATCCGAAGCGCGCGAACCCGCTCCTCAGAACGCGCGCAAATATAAGATCTCTCTGAAGTATTGTGTTTAAATGGACAAATTCAAATTCAAAAATGCCGTCTTGGTAAGTATGCTACAGCAGACATAGCCGGCTGAACGCAGAACTACTGTATCAGTTCATTCTCTTAAAGTGACAGTCTTTATGTTAATTGAACAGCAACAACAAAGAAATCACTCACTGCTCTTGATTAAAAAGCTTTTGTAACTTCAATAAAAAAATCTTTCATTTATACAGTCCAATATGCAATGCTGTTTTACATTTGATTATTTAATTTCTGTACCTAAAAACTTATGCTAGACCTGCCCAAAAAAAAAACAAAAAAACAATTTGAATATCACTGTTTATTGTTTGTATCTTTATTCTATTGTACTTACTTTTTATTAGAAAGTGTAGTTTTTCCATAAACATAGCACACACCGAACTTTACCGAAACCGTGACTCTAAAACCATGAAATAAACCGAACCGTGAAAAAGTTGAACCGTGCCACCCCTACTTCTGACGCTGTCTGTTGTTCAAGAGTGTCTTGACACCAGGAATGCGAAGCTGAAACCCATGTCTTGCATACGTCTGTGTGTAGTGGTTCTTGAAGCACTGGCTCCAGCTGCAGTCCACTCTTTGTGAATCTCCCCCACATTTCTGAATGGGTTTTGTTTCACAATCCTCTCCAGGGTGCAGTTATCCCTATTGCTTGTACTCTTTTCTTTTCTAACACATCTTTTCCTTCCCTTCTCCTCTCTATTAATGTGCTTGGACACAGAGCTCTGTGAACAGCCAGCCTCTTTTGCAGTGACCTTTTGTGTCCTTTTGTGTCCCTCCTTGTGCAAGGTGTCAATGGTCATCTTTTGGACAACTGTCAGGTCAGCAGTCTTCCCCATGATTGTGTATCCTACAGAACTAGACTGAGAGACCATTTAAAGGCTTTGCAGGTGTTTTGAGTTAATTATCTGATTACAGTGTGGCACCAGGTGTCTTCAATATTGAACCTTTTCACAATATTCACATTTTCTGAGATACTGAATTGGGGATTTTGCTTAGTTGTCAGTTATAATCATCAAAATTAAAAGAAATAAACATTTGAAACATATCAGTCTGTGTGTAATGAATGAATATAATATACAAGTTTCACTTTTTGAATGGAATTAGTGAAATAAATCAACTTTTTGATGATATTCTAATTATATGATCAGCACCTGTATATATGTATGTATAATCCTTGTGATTTTGGTGTTATCACTCGTGAAGCTCCACGAACAACCACCTAGAACACCCTAGGAACCAGAAGACAGTTCCCAGGCGACCTACATCACAGGTAAACACAGCTCACGTTCAGATTGATGTGAGAGACTCTGAATAAATCACAGTCGACCAGACGACCCTCATTGTTTACAGTCGTCATGGCAACATGCCACTCCACTACATTCCACACGCAGTTACCACGGAGACGGGTCAACCTCGCAGACACAGACAAAAGACCTATCTTATTTGTGTATGTGTGTGTGTGTGTGTGAGAGAGAGTATGTGTGTGTGTGTGTGTGTGTCTCACTCTCTCGCTGATGGCGCTGTATTTGATGGCCAGCTCATCTCGTTCAGCTCGGCTGTGAGCCAGAAGATCCTCCACACGACTCAGTTCTACCTGCAGAACCCGGTTCTCCTCCTGAAGCGACAGACCGGACGACATGCCCCCAGCTGATGGACACACACACACACACACACACACAGATATGAGACGGACAGAGGCAGGTGTGTGTGTGTGTGTATGAGTGTGAGGTGGCTCACCGCTGGTGCTCAGGTTCCTGGACACGATCTCTCGCACACGGGCCGGTAACCTGACCTCAGGATCATCTGGAGAACATCCTCGAACCGTCAGCCGCTTCTCCTCGGACAGAACACTCTCCTCCAGCCTCTGACACACACACACACACACACACTCTCTGTCAGTGTCTACAGCAGATGGTCTCAGTGTGATCTGTTGTATATTTAGATCAGATCAGAACACACACCTGCGGAGTCACTAATGCCACAACATTACACCAACCACACACACACACACACACACACACACACTCTAACAATGATGCTTTTAAGCTGTAAACTAAACAATACTGTTTTACCAGAAAATACTAGTTTAGTCTTTCTACTACATGAACTCTTACCGGTTTCTCTTCATTATTTGAGAAATTATTCGCACCTGTGTTTTGGAGTTTGTTGTGATAATGAAGTAAAGCAGAAGTAAACGAACTGCACCTGAATCACCGCCTCCAGCTTAGACTCGCTCGCGCTCATCGCGGCTTTAGATCAAGAGAAGAAGAAGTCCGTTACGATTTTAAAATCACAGAACTCCCGCGCGTTCCCTAACAAGTATCCGCTTCATACACGAATCCTGACAATAATCCAGTTATCCCGAGCCTTCCCGAGCACACTGAGAGAGAGACAGAGAGAGACTGAGACACAGAGAGAGAGAGAGAGAGAGAGAGAGACGGAGAATTAAAGAGACTGAGACAGAGAGAGAAAGAGAGAGAGACACGAAGAGAGAGAGAGAAAGAGAGAGAGACTGAGAGGCAGCAGGAGGTTTTAATGAGATTGACTGAGATTATATGTGCTCGAGATGTGTTCACTCAAAAGAGAAACTGAAACAGCGACAATAAACTCTGGGATAAACGACCTCAGAACACAAAGAGCTGAGAGCAAACCAGATCTGCAGAAACACACTGAAGCTAACTACTACTAACTACCCCGTCACTATGACAACAGCCCCATCAACACAAAAGTAACGGTCACCGAATCCAGTCAGAGATTCGGATTAACGGAGGAGCTGCTCAGAAACTGACTCGGGTTTATAGATTAAATATACCCCGTGTAACTTCTTCGGATTTAAACATTTAATTGGCTGTACGTTAAAAACACAAAGCGAGATGTGAACGCGCCTCGTGCACGCGCGCGCCGTTCAGGAACTAACGTTACAGCATTTAAATCTCTCAGGAACTAATCTCTTTTCCCTTTCACTGCACGACATAAAACCCTTCAAAACACAGGTGGTTTCACAACCAGGTGGCTTTTTAAAGTCGAATCCATC